>NW_005871851.1:0-15341 GCF_000147115.1 Myotis lucifugus | reverse complement strand
TACTCCCATGGACTCTTTAGTAAATACTCCAGAATCACCTGTGTCATAGATAGCTCAATCCCCAATCTCATTAAATTCAAAAACTACCTTCAACTCTTCACCAACTAACACATATAAAACTAGTAAAAACTCCATTAATAAACCAACAACAAACGACCCGTAAGAATTAAGCGGTTCTCAATCTTCCTAATGCCGCGACCCTTTAATACAGTTCCTCATGTTGTGGTGACCCCCAATTTCATTGTTACAAATTGAACATGATGAAAGCATAGTGATTCATCACAAAAACAATATGTAATTATATATGTGTTTTCTGATGGTCTTAGGCGACCCCTGTGAAAGGGTCGTTCGACCCCCAAAGGGATTGCGACCCACAGGTTGAGAACCGCTGCATAAGATTCTCAGCACACCAACTCCAAGGCTGAGGACGGTGGGAGGGGGACGGAGAGGGTTACATCAAATGGAGGAAGAGCCAGAGAGAGGAAGAGCCAGCTCTGAAAAACCACCCAGAATCCAGGGGTTGACTCCAGACATGGTTTATTATCATCGTTACACAGCCTACATACACGTGAGCTTGCATGGATTCGGGTTCAGTTATAACATAGCAGAATAAAAATCATAGCACTGGTCCCCTGAAATAAAGCAGGCAATCACCATTCAATAAACACACTCGATTTATTTTCTTTGTATAAAAGGGTTAAGTGTACAACTAAACTTTTATAAAAAGTTTAGCGTGAACGAGTACATCATTACACGTAGCCTGCAGAAATGGGCATCTCTGCCGCTGTACAAGCAAACTCGTGAACGAGTTCGCCAGGCTCCACTCAATATATATATATGTATGTATATACTTATGTATAAATATATACACAGCATTCAGTAGGCTTGTGTCAAAAAGGTAAATTTCTGACCAAAAGACTTCCATTTAAGTAACTGAATACTGGATCCTTCTGGTAGTCACGCTCCACCTTTGAGAAAAAAGGCAAAGTCTGCTGAAATTGGGCAACTCCTTGTGATTTTAAAGTGTTCGCTCCCCATGGAGGGAGAGTATACGAAGAAACCTTCCGACTTCAGAAAGGGCATTGAAAAGTCTTTTTCATAAATAACGCTCTCACAGGCCAGGCCAGACACACACCCTGGGGCAGAGGGCTGATCCCCCCCAAGTCTTGCCTCCACGGCTTAAAAAGGCCCATTCAACGCGCTGTCCTCCTCGCGAGAGGCTGAAAAATAAGTTCCTGTGGATTTGTTGTTGTGCAAAGCGAAGGGGAGAAGTCCTGGCCACCTGCAAAAGATGGCAGAGGAAGGCGGGTTAGCAGAAGGCCGCCCGGGGCAGAGGCCGCCCCTGGCGCCAGGAGGAAGCCGCCGTTTGAACATTTAACCAAACACTGGGGATTGGGCAAACCCTGGCGTCCAGATGCGGCCCCGACAGCGCAAATTAAACATTGAAACAGCAGAGGCTCCGGGGACAAGTCCCGCCGCAATCGCCTATTGGGATCTCCAGCGGCCGCTCGCAGGCGCCTGTCTGCTTCTTGTAACAATTATTTGATTGGAAACAGCCCTTGTGAACAGATAGGGAAGTCGGATCCCACATCACAGGGCTGGCTGCCGGCGCCGGGCAGCGAGGCTGCCGGGCCGATCCCACAGGCCCGGGTTCGGGAAGGAGGATCCCTGCGGAATTTGTGGCGATAAGATTAATTACACGGAGGTTAGTACCTCGTAGCACCGGGGCCGCCCAGGAGGCCGCCTGGGCATTCCACTCCGGGCAGACGCCACACACACACGCTCCCCGACCGCCTTCAGAGGAAGTCATTTTAATTTTAATTTTAATTTTTTTTTTAAGGAAAATGTCCTGTGATCTTGAGTCACCAGCACTAGCAGCTTCCTACCTACATCGAAGTACACATTCACATTTTTCTTACAGACACACAAGTACGTCGCACATACGCGTGAAAAAAAAACACTCCAAGAGGCAGTTGAACCCGCGGGAGCCACAAGCTAACACTCACCATAATCAGCCACAGAGCGCCTTGCTGTCATTTGACATGAACTCGGAAGGGAATTCAGAAGCCTGTGAGAGAAAGGGGACGAAAGGCACGGCGTTAGACAATCGAAGGAGTCTCTCTCTCTCTCTCTCTCTCTAAAGTAGTTCCTAGAACAGCAAGTTCCCTTAAACACGTTTATGCTATAATCCAGATCAAAGACAGATGCATTAACATGTCAGAACTTAACGGCGATTGCACACACGGCTCAATCGACAGCGCATTTGTAAGAAAATAAAGTTAATTAGCTCATCTCTAAGTCACCGACTCCAGCCGCTGGCCAGCGGGTCTGCCCGCGGCAGCCCAGGCGATCGCCCGCGTGCGCGGCGGCGGCGGCGAGCGGGGGCGCCGGGGGACAGCCCTACCTGCAGGGACAGGATGCTGATGTCCGTGTTCAGCGTGGTCAGCGGCGTCCGGGACGCCTGGCTCTGCCCGGGCCGCGGGTGGTGCAGGCTGACGATGGTGGGGTGCGAGTCCAGGGCGATCTGCAGGTCCAGGATGTAGTCGATGACGTGCTGCAGGATTTCCATCTTGCTCACCTTCTTGTTCTGGGGGATGCTGGGCACCAGCTCCTTGAGCTTGGAGTAGCAATCGTTCATGTTGTACAGCAGGCTCATCGGGTCGTCCACCGGCGTCTTGCTGCGGGAGATGCCCAGGCTGTGGTCCGAGAGGCTGTTTTTCCTAACGGACCTCACGGGACTGAAGGCTTTCATGCTGATCGCGGGGGAGGAAGGAGAGACCGGGAGGGAGCGGGCTGCCCTGGAGCTCAGGCCGCCGCCGCCTGCCAAGGTGCCAGCGCTCGGCACCCGGATCCGCTCAGAATGAAGCTGCGAGCGCGGCGGGGCGGCTTTTATCTGCCTTCGCCGGGGCTCCGCGGTCCAGCTTCCCTGCGTCCCCATTGGTGGGAGGCGTCACGTCCATCAGGCCGAGCGGGCGCCTCCATTGGCGAGCCAGCGCGCGGGGCGAGGGCTCGGTTCTTCCGCGTTTGCAGCCAATCCGTGCGGAGTGGGCGGGGCGGGCGCGAGCCCAGCTGGGGTGGTAAATAGAGTACAGTAGGCGCCGGGCGGGAGGGCTGGGGAGGGGGAGAGGGAAGGAGGGGAGAGGAGGGGAGCAGCGAGGGACGGTGGGGGAGGGGGCCCCCCAGGAATCTAAATGCGCATCTTAATTCTAATTCCCACGGCGAGGCAGGACCCTGGCCCCTGGGGTGTGCCCGGCGCCTCGGAGTCCCCCGCAGCCCTGGGCTCCCTGCGCCCGGGGCAAGTCCTGCGCAGCAGAGGGGGAGACGCAGCTCACTGCGATCCAGGATGGTCCTTCAGAGAGACAGCATTTCTGCACAAAGGGAAAACGCACCTAAGTTTGCCACGGACAAGGGGCATCTGTAGAGTGAGTTTCCGCTCTTCGGACAAGGAAAAGCTGTGGGAAAAATAAACACCCCGAGGGCACTCAGCTGGCTTTGGTGCGGGATCCTGCACCCGAGCGATGCGGGAGGCGTTCCTGCAGACTCGGTGAAAGGCGTGTGCCTGCAGACTGGAAACCGTGCTGATCTCGGGAGCTCTGAGAAGGAGGCGGCTCCCGGGGGCCTTTTCTAGAACTGGGCAGAACTATTATAATGACCCTCGTAATCGGAAATCATTAGGATAATCTGCATATTGAAGCTGTATTTACATACACCGCCCTTGAGGCTGCGGGTCTGTTGTGCCCTGCAGCGTAGGTGGCAGAGGAATGTAATTAATTATGCACAAAGAGTGATTTCTGGTGTCACATTCCAGAACCTACAGTATTTTTAAAGCTGTGTGACAGGTAGGTGGCTCTAGCCAATGGCCGTCATCTTCACATTGTAGTTTTTAAAAATTCTGTCCTGTGTGAGGCTTGGAATCTTTCAACACTAGTACCGAATGCAGCTTCAGGGTTTTGTTTCGTTTTTTCCTTTTTTTTTTCCCTCTCCTGTAAATCTTTAAAAACTCCTTCATGTGGTCTAAATCTTTAAAAAGTGTGCGGCTCTTTACTAACATACTTTTCAGTTAATGCACTCATAGTTCCAGCTTAACCAACGACCACGGTAAATCAGTTGTGTGTTTTGAAAATCAGACTTCTCCAGAATACAATCAACTGGAAAACCGAGAGCACATCCTATTTCTAAGAACCTTGTTTATTTTTTTGGTCTTGATCGCCACCTCCTTTGCATTTAAACAGAAGAAGGGGGCAGGACTGGAGAAAGAGCAAAGCTTCATACGGAGGGAGCTATTTTTTCCTCCCATTAATAATTAATTCCTGGGCTGGTAGGCCGGCCAAGGGCCTGCCCCTGGCCTTCTCTTCGGGGAGGCCGAGTGGGTGGTGCTGAGGGGGTGCACTTTCAGAAAACGCAGCCGCTTCCTTCTGCAGGATGGATGAAGGCGGCTGGTTTCCCGACCCGCCGAGGAATCTGCGGAGGGCCGGGCCCTGCGAAGGCCGCCTGCATCCCGGCTCCCGGCGGCTTTGCATGAACAATCTCTCCTCCGGGATGACGCCTGGAAACGATCGAACCCCCGAGCCCCCCGCCGCAGCTCCAGCCTTTTGAGGGACTCTGTGCGCATGTGTTTCTGTCACATACGTGCCACAGTGGAACAGATTTTGTTTTGACACTATTTTGGTGCCTGATGATGTGATACTTGGACTATTTTACAAGAATAGCCAACGTCAACAAACATCTTTGGGATCCTCACATCATTACTTGTGGTTCTTGGACATGGCAGCTCTGGGGCACTGACGCATTCCTAGCTTTTCCCAAGGACACCGTGTGTCTGCGGACCTCCGGGCCAGCCTCCTTCTCCCCCCAACAGCGCGGCTCCGGCTGCGCGGATGCGAGAGCCGGGCCTGTGCCTTCACACACCGGCGGTGGCTTAAGGCAGGGCCTTCTCCCGGGATCGTGCTTGTACCCCGAGGTAGTAAAATTGCTAAATATGGGGACAGCTTTCTGGTTGTGTCTTTCTCTAGTTGCCATGTCCGAGTCCAGCCAGCCTGACTGTGTTAAACCGACCCCGTGGGCACGCTGCCTGGTTCTACACTCAGTTACGATCCTTTGCGGGGTTCCGCGGCTGTGTGAGTTAGTGATTTAAGTCGACCCGGGCTTCGGGTGGGTCTGTCTCGAAAGCCCCATGCGGAATAAACTCAAAAATCACGTTTCGTGGGGGAAGGGTGAGAAAAAGCCGGGAGAGGGAGGAGAAAGACCTCGTCTTCTGGCCGCAGGAGGAGATGTGGCTGGGAAGGTGCCAAAGCCAAAGAGTTCGCTGTATTTGTTTGCAGCCGAGGTCTTGGGGCGGGGCTGGCGGGGCTGGGCGGATGGGCCGAAGGTGGCTGTCCTGGGGGGTGGCGGGATGTATTTATTGCTTTGGGTCCTGGAGGGCATGGCGGACACGGGGCTCCTAAAAATGCCTTCTCAGGACACCCTCCCACTCCCCCGCCCGGCCTTCCTCCTGGCAGTCCTTGGAGGTTGCACTGAAGACACCAGACTTCCCCAGAACGGCACCCTTCCCCGGCCCGGGGGAGGCGGGGGCGGGAGGATGTGCCCCCACCTGCTGGCCGGGACCAGCCCGCGCCCTCCTGGCCGCTCCAAAGCACAGAGGCGTCCGAGCCCTTTCTAAGCTGCCTTTCCGCTGAGCGCATCAGAGGCTCCCAGGGCAGAAGGCGATGCAGCCGCCTCCGCCCGGCCTCCGGGGGCGGGGGAGGGAGGCGTTGGACGGAGAGAGGCCCCAGCCCAGGGCCAGATGCCGGCACTCCCGGCCGCTCGTGCCCTCCGGGGCTCCCCGCAGCCAGAGCGTTGGCGCGAGGACTGGTCCCGGTCCGGCGAGGCGTCCCGGTGGGGCTGTCCTCCGCTGGCCCGAGGGGGCGGAGGCACGTCCCGGGCCTGTTATCTGCCGGAGCTGAGCGTGTTGTGGTTTCGAGGAAACAGCATCTGGATTACACGAGGACGCGAGCTCTCGCTTTCCGTGTTTATTTAACTCCTTGGCAGGCGGGAGCCCTGGCCCTGGAGCCAGATAAGCGGATCTGGACCGAGAGCAGCCTCAGATGGGGGCACCGAGGGGAGAGAAAGGGGGCGAAGCCACCGAAAGCAAACGGGGTGCTTACTTCCCCCCTCGGGGTGCTTCTGAAGACCCGCCTGGCCCTCCCTGCGTCTGGGCGCACACAGCTCACTGCACCCACAGAGCCTCAGCCACCTCCCGGGCTTAGCAGTCCTGCTCCCCGGTCCGGCCCGGTTCCGTCCCGGATTCCCCGGGTCCTGCCCGCCCGGAGCTGCACGAGCACCGGGAAGCTGAGCTGGATGCGGCCGCTCAGCCTGGTCTCGGGGAGACGGCCTTCAGCTCCCCGCGCGCAGGCGGCTGGTTAGACCGCGGCCAACGCTCGGTTACAGACGCTGTCAAGCGCCCGTCCTGGCCGCTTCGGGCTCCCACCAAGGGCTTTCCTGGGACTGGTGTTCCGGCCGCCAACAGAAGAAGAACATTAACTCGAGCGAGAGATAACGTCTTGGAAAACAATCCTGGCCGCCTGCGAGCTGGCGGGCGCGGGCTGGCGTCGCTGAGTCTGCACCACCCGGGTGGGTGCGGCTGGGGTCTGCCCCCCACGGGGTGCCCCGGTCACGGGAAGGGGGGAACCCCAGCTGCAGACACCCCCACCCACCCGCCTGCCCCCAGACCCCCGAGGCTGACCATGGCCCTGTGGGAATCTGCAGCCACAAGGGGCCGGCTGTCCAGAGTCAGGCTGCCGCCTCATGTTCTAACGCAGCCCCGAAAGCAAAACCCCAGGCCTGGCTTTGAGTCCCTAACAAGAAACACATTGTGCTGTTTGGCCCAAACCCCGTTTGCGCCTCGGCCTTGCGGATGCTGGGAGCCAAATCCATGACTTCAGTGGGGAGGAGCCCTCCCGCCCCATACCATGTGTGCGCCCCCTCCCCCCTCCCAGGCTACCCTGTGCGCCCCACTGCGCGTCCCACACCCAGATCAGGGGCTAGGGCAGGGGGGTGGGGCGCTCCGTGGACACTCCGTGGACACGTGTCCTGTGCCCCTCCAAGCCCTCTCAGGTGGGCTGGGGAGAGACTTTTGTTTTTAAAATCGTTTGACACCCTTGCCCTGCGGGTGTGGCTCAGTAGCTGAGCGTCCACCTATGAACCAGGAGGTCAGGGTTCCATTCCCGGTCAGGGCGCATGCCCAGGTTGTGGGCTCCATCCCTTGTCCGGGGGAGTGCAGAAGGAGTCCGATCCATGATTCTCTCTCATCATTGATGTTTCTGTCTCTCCCGCTCCTTTCTTCTCTGAAATCCATACAAATATATATTAAAAGCAAGTAAAACAGTTTGATACCCTCCGCTTTCCCCTACCAGTGGTCGGCAAACTGCGGCTCAGCAAACTGCGGCTCGCGAGCCACATGTGGCTCTTTGGCCCCTTGAGTGTGGCTCTTCCACAAAATACCAACTTCTGCGCATGGGCCACGAAGTTTCAATCACACTGTACATGCGCGCCCGCACGTGGTATTTTGTGGTATTTTGTGGAAGAGCCACACTCAAGGGGCCAAAGAGCCGCATGTGGCTCGTGAGCCGCAGTTTGCCGACCACGGCCCTACCCCATTCTTCCAGGCTTTTCTCTCCCGGATTCTGCCCCCTCATACACGCACGCACACGCACATGCACGCACACACATGCACACTATTCCCAGACCCCGCCTTCCCAGTTAGAGAGAAGTCCCTGAGGGTCCTGCAGCCCCAGCCACACGCCTGTCACATGTCACTGCTGCTACCCTGTCTGCAGGGAGAGGGTGGGAGGCAGTCCCTGGGCGCCTGTGGTCAGCTCTGGGGGGCAGGGGGCGCCTGTGGTCAGCTCTGTGGAGGGGTGGGGGGCTCCTGTGGTCGCTCTGGGGGGTGCTGCTGACCCTGTGAAGCCAGGGACCTGCTCCCTGCCTGGGCTGACCATCTGCGGGCCCGGGAGGAAAGGCCGTGTGAATGGTCATGCCCTTTCTTTCAAAAGCGCCTGTTTTTCCCAGAGTCTGTGCGAGGGACACAGAAACATTCCATTTCCAGGAAAAAAGAGCAGCGCTGTGGCCCTCTTGCAGGAGGTTAAACATTCACACTGGGTGAGAATAGCTCACCAGGCAGGCCCCTCCAGGTTAGGCCCGGCAGGAGCTGTCCGTCTCAGGGAGGGGGAGAGCTGTCCTTCTCAGAGACGGAGAGGGAGGCCCAGGTGAGTGCCAGGTCCCTCTGGGCCCACGCGCCCCTGGGACGGGGCAGCCTGTGCGACCTTCACCCCTGGTGGGGGGGTGATGACTTTTTATTTTGAAACCTGCCCGGGCCTGCAGGCTGGACTGCCAGAGCCAGGAACTCTCAAAACACCGTGTTCTCACCTTCCTCCAAGTTCACATCGAGTGACTGAGCTCGGCCTTTATTAACAGAAGGTCAACGGAGATCAGAGGACTTTGTGGACCTTAGTGAATATGAGAATCTCTCTTTCTCTCTCTCTCTCTGTCTCTCTCCCTCTCCCTCTCCCTCTTCCTCTGTCTCCTCTTCCTCTCTGGCGCGAGCTGGATTCCGGGAGATGTGCTCCCCTGTGCCCACGGGGCTGCTGGCTGTGTGGGAGTTGCACGTGGACAACTGGACGTTGATTAGCTTGGACACTGAACTAAACCGACTGCCACGTGGAGCGGATGCTCTGGTCACCAGCCTGTGCATGGGACCAGCTGCCCCTTTTCCAGGCCTGGCCTCTCGCAGTAAACGCGGCTTTCACTAAAAAGAAAAGAAAAGAGGAGCCCTCCCCACACAGGGCCCTGGCCCTCCGGACGCTCTGACTCAGGGACAGCCTCCTGCGGCCATGCTGACGCGCTGGTGCAGGGACCCGCCACACTGAGACGCTCCGGTGCACGGCTGTCCCTTCAGTGCGCCTGCCATGGCCGGGCTGCCCACCGGGGACCGTGGGCCATCTTGGGACCCTTGAGGACCCAGGCATTTGTTTTCAGAAAATTCAAACATCCAAAGCCAGTTGATTATATTTACCCCCATTTTCCCTTTTCCTTCCTGCCATTCTAGCACTTTATTTGATGAATTTTTCTGTTTCAAGAGCATCCTTTATTTTATTTATTTTATATATATATATATATATATATATATATATATATATATATATATATATATATTGATTTCAGAGAGGAAGGGAGAGGGAAAGAGAGAAGCATCAGTGATGAGAGAGTCATGGATCGGCTGCCTCCTGCACACCCCACACTGGGGATCGAGCCCACAACCTGGGCCTGTGCCCTTGACTGGGAATCGAACCCTGACCTCCTGGTCCATAGGTTGATGCTCAACCACAGAGCCACGCTGGCCGGGCTCAAGTGTATCCTTTAGACCAGCGGTTCTCAACCTGTGGGTCGAGACCCCTTTGGCGGTCGAATGACCCTTTCACAGGGGTCGCCTAAGACCATCCTGCATATCAGATATTTACATGACGATTCATAACAGTAGTAACGTTACAATTATGAAGTAGCAACGAAAATAATGTTATGGTTGGGTCACAACATGAGGAACTGCATTTAAAGGGCCACAAGGTTGAGAACCACTGCTCTAGACTTTCCTTTAGGATAGGTGGGCTGTTGGCAAGTCCTCTTGGCTCCTGCCTCTGAGGGAGTCTTGTGTCCCCTTGGTTCCTGCAGCTACCTTTGCTGGGTCTGGAATTCTGGGTTGGCCCTTCCTTTCCTTCAGCACGTGAGGCATGTGCCGTTTCCTCTGGCCACGCGGCTTCCGAGGAGAAGCCAGCGGTCCTTCCAGCTGCGTGTCCCTCCGGATGAGCGGCCCCTTCTTTTTGGCTTCCTTGACCTTCAGTTTCCGGAACTTTGCCCTGGAGGTACTGGGGCTCGGATTTCTTTGTCTTTTTCCAGTTTCAGGTTCTCTCAGTTTCTTGACTCCCCAATGCTGTTCGGGTCTTTTGCCAAATTTGCAAAAATTTCAGCCATTATTTCTCCAAATATTTTTTCAGCCCCACTCTCTCGTTCCTTTCATCCCAGGACCCTGGTGGCGAGGAATGCTAGACCTTTTGTGAGAGTCTCACAGAAAACACTCTTTTTTTTAACGTTTACTTTCTGTTGTTCAGATTGGGTCATTCCTGTTGTCCTATCTTCAGGTTCACCGGTTCTCTCCTCTGTCGTCTCCATTTGCCTGTTGAGCCCGTCCAGTGAGTTTTTATTGGCTATTGTGTTTCCGGTCTGAAATCTCCATTTGCCTTTTCCTTGCGTCTTCTTTTTCTCCGCTGAGATTTCCTGTTGCTGTTTGATCGCGTTCGTAATTGCTCATGGAAAGACTGCTTTGACAGCTGCTATAAAACCCTTATCCGTCAACTCCAACACTTTATGTCAGCTCCGCGTTGGCAGCTGCCGGGCGTCCTTTCTCGCCCAGGTTGAGCGCTTCCTGGCTCTTGCTGGGCATGACAAGGGGTTTTTACAGAGACCTGGGCTGCCGAGCGCTCAGTGAGGAGAATCTGGGTCTCATCTGGATCTTCTATCAGAGCCGGCCTCTGATGACACCCTGCTGAGACGGGACAGGTGGCTCCTTACCCTCCCCACGTGGCCGTCACAGATGCTGGGGGGCGGGGAGTGTCCTGGCTTCTCACCCAGCCCTCCCTGAGACCACCAGTGGGGGAGGGAGGCAGTGCCACTGGTGAGGGCAGAGATCCAGGACCCCCTGGGGCAGTGATCGGCAAACTGCGGCTTGGCAAACCTCGGCTCGAGAGCCACATGTGGCTCTTTGGCCCCTTGAGTGTGGCTCTTCCACAAAATACCGGCTCTTTCACAAAATACTGACTTCTGTACATGGGCCACGAAGTTTCAATCGCACTGTACGTGCGCACCCGCACGTGGTATTTTATGGAAGAGCCACACTCAAGGGGCCAAAGAGCCGCAGGTGGCTCTCAAGCCACAGTTTGCCGACCACGGCCCTGGGGTCTCCCCAATGCTGTTGAAGGGGCTCACCCCCCAGTGAATGCCTCTGCTCCCCTCTCTGCCTTCTCTGAGATCATCTTACCTTAGAGGGCGGCTGAGACGAGGGGCCTCCTGACAGCCGGGGGAGGGGCTCCTGGGCAGTCCTGGGGTCATTCAGAAGCTCCGAGCCCCCAGCATCTCAGAGGAGTGGATGTGTGGCTGGAGCCTGCCCTGCAAACAAGACCTGGCAGGTGACTCCTGCGGCCACGTGACCGTTTCCTCGGGCCACGGAGGTTCTGACTCTGAGGGCGTGGGAGGAACCCCAGGAATGAGCCACTCACACGTGACCCACGTTCCTTTTAAAAACGTGATTATTTATCATCAGAAGGAGTGAGTTCGTTCCCTTTCGAATGGGAGCCCCATAGCGGAGACACCAGGGGAAAATTCTGAAACCACAGGTCTCAGCGCTCCGTGGTTGGAGGGGGATGGAGGTCAGCTTTGCGTGTTGGCTGAGTCCTGGGTCTTTAGTCCCGGGCGTCGTCCTGGCTTCGTCTCAGCCCCCCCTCCGCGGGGAAAGGTCAGGTCAGTACAAGTGGGCGACGTGTCCGGTAAGAGCCGTGGTGGTGCCGTCGTCTGTGGAGTCTCGGCGACTCTTCCGTCCGCGTCACCCTCCGTCCCTCCGAGGGGCAGGCCGTGGCCTGGCGTCTGCTGGTTGTTTTGTTTTGTTTGGCGTCTGCTGGTTTGATGACCACCCCAGGTGGCCATTTCTCTGGGAGCCTGACTCAGCATGACTCGGCAAGCTGCCGTGTGAGGGGAGCCAGGGTATTTTGCCACACAACCAACATATGGTGAACATTCACACTGTTTAGCAGAATCATTGTCAATGAAACACACCAGGAAAAAAAATCCTGGATTTGCTCACAGCCAAACCGGGGAGACCCAAGTAAGGGTGCAGAGGGCACGTGGACAAGGCCACCCTCTCTCTGGGGCCAGGGGAGGGCTGCTGGGGGGGGAGGATGGGGGTGGCACGCGAATGAGGGCGCAATGACACAGCTTCCAGGTGGAGGGGCTGCAGCCACCTGTCCTCCTGGGATGAGAACTGAAACAGCCAACCAAGAAGGTGGCAGCTCCAGCGGGTGGATGGGATCGCTACACAGCTGCGTCAGCTTTATTTATTGGGGGAAGGTGCAGTTAATCCCAAAATTCTAAGCTTCTTTTAAAAAAAAATGTATTTGGTTGATTCAGAGAGGAAGGGAGAGGGAGATAGAAACATCAGTGATGGGAGAGAATCATGGATCGGCCACCTCCCGCACGCCCCACACTGGGGATCGAGCCGCAACCTGGTCATGTGCCCTGACCGGGAATCGAACCGTGACCTCCTGGTTCATAGGTTGATGCTCAACCGCTGAGCCACGCCGGCCGCCTAAGCTGCGTTTAAGAAGCAGGACACACAGCTGTTGACAGAGGACGGCAGCACGCTGCCGCCAGGTGGGGGGAGTGCCGGAGCCCGCGGGGGCCTGTGCACCGCCCCGAGAGCTTGCACTCCGACTCCGTCCGAGTTTCCGGGGTCGCTGTGTTCGGCCTCCGGTTACGGAGCAGCCTCTTTGAAGCAGCCGGTCTGGCCCCGGGTCCCGGGTGGTTTCTCGGATTCGGGGATCACGTGACAACGCCTGTGCGGGTCCCTCACCGGTGAGAGCTGACGCCGCAGCTTGTCCTGCTCCCGGAGTTGGCTGTGAGGCCATCGGGGGCAGCTGGAAGCGGCAGAGGGGCTATTTTTTTGTTTGGTTTGATGTCTGGCCTTTGTGCCGAGTGTGTGAAGGTCTGGGAAGAAGGACGAGCCTGAGCCTCGCAGGTGGAGGGGTTGCAGGTGGTCGGCGCCCCGAAGGCGCAGTCTCGGGCTCAGGGTTCCTCCCATTGAGGGGTGAGGGGGCCCTCAGTTCACTCTGCTGCCAACCTGTTCGGTTCTCAGCACCTCACACCGGGGATGTCCTCCTACAATAAGCCCCGAGTCAGGGCCTCCTTCCCCTCTGCCCCCCTGTACCCCAGGACGATGGGGAACGGGGCCCCTGCACGAAGGCACGAGGCAGCCACGCTGGGCGCCGGCTCCCGTGAGCACGTACGGGTGGGTTTTGACCGCCGGGACCGGCACCAGGTGTTGTCTGACCTGCAGGGGTCGAGAGAAAAGCAGTGGTTGCTTTTTAAAAACCCCGATACTCCTGGTCTGAGTCCCATCCTGCTGTCGAACCTGTGACCGAGAGCGGCCTCTGGTTTTTGCCCAGTTCTCTGGCAAAGGGGACCCACTCTCCTGTCCGCCCAGCACCGCGCTGAGAGATGACCAGAGTGGGCCCAGCCCCCGCTCCCCGAGAACTCACAGACAAGGCCACGCGGGGACAGACACGCGGGCCCCTCCCACCTCCCTCCGCCCCAACATAGGAGGCTCATGAGTGAAGGACCCGTGACCAGTCCACGGGGTCCTTGACGTCACAGGAAACCAGGAGACCTGGACGCAGAGCCCCTTCTCTGGAAGGAAGACGGTGGCACGTTCTCAGTGATTGTCGGACACACACCTCCTGCCTCTAGAAGGCTCTGCCCTGGGCTCTGCAGAGTCAGTGTGGACCCCGGGCTGCTGGCTGTGCGGGGCCTTCAGGCAGTCGGAGGGCCTGGGGGAGACCACGTGGCCACTCTGGACTGTGGTTCTCGAAACTCGGAGGGAGAGGGAAGTGCATGGGCAGCTGGGATCTGACGGCTCCAATCACTGAGTCTACGATGGGAGCGGGTAGGGTCAGCCTGTGATCATGCTCATGACTCACACATTTCCCCAGCCAGGCAGCCCCGGGGCGGCCCGGGCAGGGCAGGGCAGGGCCGGGCAGGGCAGCACCGGGCTGGGCAGGGCAGGGCAGGGCAGCACCGGGCAGGGCAGCAGGTGCAGGGGCTGCCAGGTGACCCGGCTTCTGCAGAACATCTTTCTGGACCCAAAGGGGCTGCCCTTCTGGAAATCCTCATCTGAATGTTAGCGCTCCCATCCCAAAGCGGGGAAACTCGTCGCTTTTCTCGTCGGAGGCCGAGCCGTGAAGAGTCTATTCCCGGGGAGCACGCCCACGCTGCCCCCACACTTCCCCTCGGCGCTCATGGCAGCGGCATGTCCGGAGTGAGTCTGATTGGTCGGGAAGGTGGGAGCCGGCCCAGGAGGGACGTGCCGCTGACAGTGGCCCTGAAGTGGAGACTCACGGTCAGCTTCGCTCTCGCCTATACACTGCGCTGCCCGCGCCTCGGGCTCCTGGGCCATCAGGACGGCGCGGGTCCCCTCGGGCTCCTCCACCCTCCAAGCGTGGGCTTCCCTCCCGCTGAGTGGGATCTTTTAGGGAAGGATGGAGGGATCGCGGCGACTCAACTGGGGAGAGGTCAGGGGTGATGGGGGAGTGCTGGCGGGTGCTCAGGGTTACAGGAGGGGTCAGCCTGCCGCTCATCGCTCTCGCTTCTCTGCACAAACCACCCAGCCTCACCCCACAAAGGAGGTGTGGCGGGAGCAGTGCCTGATGGGACAGGTCAGCCCATGTCAATCTTCCTCCTGGACGGACAGGAATTCAGGACAAGAGGTGGGGAGGGGGCCTGGGTGGGGGCACTGAAGAGCCCCGGTGCTGCTCCCACCGGCGGGATCTCAGGCCAGGCCGCACCCTGAGCCTGGGGAGTGGGGAGCTGGTCCCGGGGCCGCGAGGCCCTCCCAGGTGCACACCTGGTGTTTGGTGGGGATTGGGAAGCAGGTGGGTCTCACGGAGAGCCCCGGGGTCTGCATGGAGGGCTCCCTGAGGCGGTGGAGGAGGAGAAACAGGTCAGGGAAGCTGCGTGGACAGGAAGGAGGGCGCGGCAGGACACTCCACCAGCCCCAGCCCGTGTTCTGATGAAGACACCGAGGCTCAGAGTGGACCTCAGAGACACAGCAGGTGTGCTGTGCGTTTCTAATGCTTTCTTGCTGCGAGGTGAGCAGGCTTCCACCACCCACAGAAGCCGAGGGTGGACCCTTTCATCCCCCTGGTTCTGTAATTTCTGTCTAAACCTTTCCATCCGGCCCTGCAGGCAGCAGTTGGGTCTCTTTCAGGGTCGGGGAGGGAAACCCTTCCTCGGAGTCTGTCCCCGTCTGTTCGGCGTCAGCAGGCACTTGTGGGCTGGGCGGAGAGCCGGGCTCCTGGCTCACAGGGCTCACTCGTGGTTCTGGAAGCACAGCCAGCACAGTGGCTGCTGCGGGGTCCCCAGAGAGCACCCCAGGAGAGCAGACGGGGCCTCGGGTGCATCTCCGGCAGCGCAGGTCCCCGCGAACCCGCGACCCCGTGTGGTGTGGTGAGGCCTCAGGACTGCGTGCCTTCGCTTTCCCCCCAGCACAC
>NW_005871850.1:211632-213825 GCF_000147115.1 Myotis lucifugus | reverse complement strand
GGGGCGGGTGTGTTGTTGGCCCCTGGGCGGGGCCTTGGCTGTGTGCCCCAAGCATCGCCCTGAGGGGTGCAGCCCCAGGCAGGCGGGCGTGGGGGAGGCCTCCGCCGCCGCCATCCCCACGGGCCCCTCTTTGTCCCCTAGGTTCCCGCTGCAGCAGGAGAGCGGGCAGACGGTGGAGTGCACGGTGGCCCAGTACTTCAAGGACCGGCACAAGCTGGTCCTGCGCTACCCCCACCTCCCATGTTTACAAGTCGGGCAGGAGCAGAAACACACCTACCTTCCTCTCGAGGCAAGCCCCGCCCCCCCGCCCCCCGCGTGTCCCCTGCGGGTCCTCGCCGCGCCTCCGTTTCCCGTGAATCAGACGGGTGTGGAGCTGCTCGCGTGGACGAGGAGAGCTGGGGCCTCGCGCCGGCAGGTCCCTGGCGCCGGGCGGAACGAGCTCCGAGAATGAACTTTCTCACTGGTTGTTCGAAAATGCCCTGCCTGGGAAGAGGGCCCCCGGGGGCGCCCGGTCCTGGCGCTTTTCTGTCGGTGGTTTACACTCTCGGTCCTTGTGTACCCCCCACCCCCACCCCCCATCGAAGGCCATGGCTCAGCTTCACCCGCCGTGGCCCGGAGGTGGACTTCCGTGGCGGGCAGCTGTTTCCCTGTGCGGACGGAGGCCACAGCCCAGCGCCGGGACAGCACCCACGGGGTGGTGCCTTGTCACCAGCGGGGTTTAGTCCTGCTGTCAGCCCTGCCCCCCGTGTCCCGGGGCCCCCCAGCCCTGCGCTGACGCCGCGTCTGTGCCTCTGCAGGTCTGTAACATCGTGGCAGGACAGAGATGTATAAAGAAGTTGACCGACAATCAGACCTCAACCATGATCAGAGCGACGGCCAGGTCGGCGCCCGATCGGCAAGAGGAGATTAGCAAGCTGGTGAGTGTCCCGTCCTGGGGGCGGCCGGGCGGGGACAGACACGGCTCTGGGAGCAGCAGACACCCCTGACTCTGCTGTTCTCCGCTTTCCAAGATGAGAAGTGCGAGTTTCAACACCGACCCCTACGTCCGGGAATTTGGAATCATGGTCAAAGACGAGATGACGGACGTGACTGGCCGGGTCCTGCAGCCGCCCTCCATCCTCTACGGGGGCCGGGTACGTGCGCGGGGTGGGCCCGGGGTGTCCACACACCGACCACGGGTGTCCCCCATCGGGTGCCGCCCCAAGTCCAGGCAGAGAAGTGAGTGAGGGCTGCACGGGAGCCGGTTTCCTTGGCTCTCCTTGAAGTTTTTCGGAGTCAGCCTCTGTCTCCCGAGGGTGACTGGTGCCATGGAGAGTGGCAGCCCTGCCCTGGGCCGCGGGCGCTCTCGGCGACGAGCTGCTTTCCAGGCCTCGCTGCTTCCCGCTGCTCCGGTGCCGGGGGCAGGGGGCGGGGGCTGCAGGCACAGCAGTCGGTCACCTGGGCGTCTCTTTGGGTTTGCCCCCTGACCCCCAGCTTTTATCAGCACGTAAGCAGAGGCGTCCTGGCCGGCGAGCCTTCAGGGCTCATGCATGGGTCCCCTCCCTCCTCCTGGCTGGTCCCTTCGGTGCACAGCCTGGGGGCGGGGCTCCTGGGTGAGCGGTGAGCGGCGAGCATGGAGGACGCGGCCCCGCGGGCTGTGGGCCTTCTCACCGAGGGCATGTTTGCTCCGAGTGAGTCCCCCGCCAGCAAGCGGTAGTTTGGTTTGTAGGGTCTTTTTCTTTGGTGTTTTTTATGTTTTTGAGCTCAGAAGGCAGCAAGGAAATTGTAGGGAAAAGTCTCTTTTTCTCAGCTCGGTCGCCCCCAGGAAGCCATTGGTGTTTTCTCCTCTGCGAGCCGCCCAGGGGTGGGCCGCAGGGTTTTCACCCTTCTTGTGCAGAAGGCATATGATTCTATTTTATTTTACTTGGTTTCAGAGGAAGGAGGAGGGAGAAACATCATTGAGGAGAGAGAACCATTGATCGGCTGCCTCCCGCACGGGCCCACACTTGAGGGGATCGAGCCCCTCAAACCTGGGCATGTGCCCCGACTGGGGAATTCCAACCCGGTGACCTCCTGGTTTCATAGGTCGACAACTTGAACCCACCCCCGGCCGGGCTGCAGATGGGCGATTTAAATGGCACTTCCTGCACCTTGCTTTTATTTTTTAACTTAATAATTTTTCTCTTGGAAGCCCCATAAAAAACCTTGGAAGAA
>NW_005871850.1:208424-210824 GCF_000147115.1 Myotis lucifugus | reverse complement strand
CCGCGCAGGGACAGGCCGGGCAGGGACAGGCCGGACAGGGACAGGCCGCGCAGGGACAGGCCGGACAGGGACAGGCCGGACAGGGACAGGCCTCGCAGGGACAGGCCGTGCAGGGACAGGCCGCGCAGGGACAGGCCGAGCGGTGTGGGCCCTTCCCCACTGCAGCTTGGAGCTGTCGTCCGAGCAGAGGGAAAGGCAGCACAGATGAGACGAGAGAACAGCAAACAGGAGTGAGTGTAAAAAGGAGGCGAGAGCCCTAACTGGTTTGACTCAGTGGATAGAGCGTCGGCCTGCGGACTGAAAGGTCCCAGGTTCGATTCCAGTCAAGGGCATGTGCCTTGGTTGCAGGCACATCCCCAGTGGGGGGTGTGCAGGAGGCAGCAGATCGATGTTTCTCTCTCATCGATGTTTCTAGCTATCCCTCTCCCTTCCTCTCTGTAAAAAATCAATAAGATATATGAAAAAAAAAAAAAAAGGAGGCGAGAGAGAGAAGCGGACTCAGTGAACGTTAGCTACACAGTCCGTGCGGAGGGAGACGGAGAAAATGAGCCAGAAGGAGGCCGGGATGGTCAGAGGCGGCCTTGTTCCCTGGAAGGGGCGGAATGGAAGTCGTCTGGGCAGCTGTCCTGGGCAGGGATCGCCCCTCCAGGGAGCTGGGCAACGCGGGGCCAGCCAGCTGCACAGCCTTTGAAAGCAGCGCGGTGAGCGCAGCGTCCCGCACGGCGGAGCCTCCTCCTCCCTGGGGTGGAAGCCGGAGCGACAAGACCAAGGCCGGGGAGTGTAGCCAAGAACATTTCTGCAGAGGGAGCTGCCGTGGGGGAGGGGCTGTGGGGGAGGCTGCGGTCGGCCCCCACACCCAGGGCCAGCTGGCCGCCCGAGAGCCTCAGAGCCGAGCCGAGGCCCACGTCTGGGCCGGGCTGTCCCCGGGGTCTGTCCTTGGCCCCTTCCTTCCGCTTTGCCTGGAGCCGGGTGGCCCCGCAGTCAATGCACGTGGACGCTAGATGCAGGCGCGAACGTGTTTCTTTGTCGACACCGGCCGGCCGGGCTGGATCCGTGTCCTCAGCCTCTCTGTCGAAGGCGACGTTATTTTTGCTCCAGAGCTTAAAATAGAGGCCGGCGTGTGTGCCCGCCGCGGAGCCTCGGCCTGCTGGCGGCAGCTGCAGGTGTTACTCTAGCTTTGCCGTCCTGCTTTTTCCACGATTATGTCATCCACGTCTCCGAGCTGTGCACACGAGGGCAACGGTCCCTCCCACAGTGGTTGGCATTCACGGCCTGAGCGGGCGGGTGTGTCCCCCGGAAGCGGGGCCGTGAGCACGGCACCTCGTCACTCTGCACGGGGGCCACGGCCGGGGTGGGGGCCAGTGTGGGGCCCCTTGGGAGTCTTCGGTTTATTGGAGCAGAACAGCTGGGGTGACTCCTCAGCGGCCTGTGGGTGCTTAGCACTGCACCCTTTTCCACGCGTGAACGCGCGGGCCAGCTCTGTCCAGGGCGGCGGCTCCGACCCCGACCCCCAGGCACGGGTTGGGTTGGGTCTGGACTCCAGCTCGCGGGGGTTCCTGGCCTGACGCGCCCTCTCCTCCAGGTCCTTCACGGAGCAGCTCAGAAAGATCTCCAGGGACGCGGGGATGCCGATCCAGGGCCAGCCGTGCTTCTGCAAGTACGCCCAGGGCGCCGACAGCGTGGAGCCCATGTTCCGGCACCTGAAGAACACGTACACGGGCCTGCAGCTGGTGGTGGTCATCCTGCCGGGCAAGACCCCCGTCTACGGTAGGCGGGCGGCGGGCGGGAGCCGGGCGGTGGGGGTGTGGGCCCGGCTCGCTCTGTGAGCTCAGCCTGGTGTTAGCTGAGGATGCACAGGCTTCGGGGCATTTATTGTTATTAACTCCTCGGGTCCTGGGCACTGTGGGGGAGATGGCGTTCCGCCCCAGGAGTGCCAGCCCCTGGCTTCCAGCCGGGCTCTGCCCGTTCCTCCTGCCCGAGGAGTGAGGGCGGGCAGTGCTGGAGCCAGAACCTGAACCCAGAGGCTCTGATTTCCCTGCGCCTGCCTGGCCCCTGTCTCCCAGACACGGGGTGGGCAGGGTGGGCGGGGTGGACGGGCGGGGCGAGAGCTCAGGGAGGTGCCAGGAGAGCGGCCTGAGCGCCCCCCTCTGCCGCAGCCGAGGTGAAGCGCGTGGGGGACACGGTGCTGGGGATGGCCACCCAGTGCGTGCAGATGAAGAACGTGCAGCGGACCACGCCGCAGACGCTGTCCAACCTCTGCCTGAAGATCAACGTCAAGCTGGGGGGCGTGAACAACATCCTGCTGCCGCAGGGCAGGTGAGGCCGGGCGGGGGGCGTGTGTCGCTGTCGCTGACAGATGCTGCTGCTGCTGGGAGGGGGCGCAGTCAAGTGGGAAGACTC
>NW_005871850.1:192268-206251 GCF_000147115.1 Myotis lucifugus | reverse complement strand
CGAGGCTTGACGGCCCTGTTTTTTAAGCACGTGCGCGGCTGGAACCAAAGTCCTCTTCCCTCCTCCCTAACTCTGAGGTTGCCCAGGAGGCGGTGTGGCGGCTCGGTTCACGTGACCCTGCTGACACCCGGCCGCTGCCCTTCGCGGGCTGAGCCCAGCCTCCTCGGGGGTGGGAGCGTCGGCCCTGGTGGGGCTGCCAGAGGGCCGTGTGGCCGTGTGTGCTCGTCGTTTGTCCGGAGCCACCTGTTGGGTTTCCCTCTGCCAGGGCAGCTCGTGGGTCCAGCCCCGGCTCCGTGCCAGGCACGGGGCCAATGCCAGCTTCCCTCCGCACGGGGAGCCCAGGAAGGCCGGCGCCGCCCGAGAGAAGCGGCAGCACTGCTCCTGACGCGCCGCCTCCTGCCCGCAGGTCGTGGGCAGCATGGACGCCCACCCCAACCGCTACTGCGCCACCGTGCGGGTGCAGCAGCACCGCCAGGAGATCATCCAGGACCTGGCGGCCATGGTGCGCGAGCTGCTCATCCAGTTCTACAAGTCCACGCGCTTCAAGCCCACGCGCATCATCTTCTACCGCGACGGCGTGTCCGAGGGGCAGTTCCAGCAGGTGGGCCCTCCGCGCTCTGTGCTCGGCGTGTCTGGGGTCTGCCTGTCTGTCCGGCCGAGCGGCTTCTCGGGGTCTCTGCAGAGAAGGGGGTGCGATCTACAGCCTGTCCTACCGCCCCCTGTGCCTGTGCTTGTCAGGTCACGGGGACGGTGGGCACGGGCGGCGACGCTGAGGCAGGACAGACGGGGCGGGAGGAGCGAGGGGTGGGCTTGGGGCTGGAGAGCTGTGCGGGCGGAGGCAGGGTGTGGGGGAGGCTTTGTGGGGTGGGCGCCCCATCGTGCTGCAGTGCGCAGGGCAGGCAGTGAGTGCCGTGACGGAGAAGCACGCCGGGCGGGGCGGATGGCTGGGAGCCCTTAGAACGCAGTCAGCAGGCCCGGCCGGCCGCTGTTTGGATGTGGAGGGAGGGGCAGCATCTTGGGGGACGTGAGGGAGGGCGGTCTGGAAGGCGGGTGCGTCACAGCGCAGGGAGCACCGCAGGAGGGCGGGGAGCGGGAACAGCAGCCCGCAGCGCCTCCAGGTCGGGGCCTTGGGCCCAGGAGTCGGTCCCGCCCGGGTCTCGGAGGTTGTCCCTGCGTGTGCCCCTTGGCTGGTGACTGCCCCCTCTGCTCCCCGCCCACGTCCCCAACACACATGTCACCGGGCGATGCTCTCAGCGGGCAGAGGGCGGGGAGCGGGCGGGAGGACCCTGAGGGCCGCCCTGGTGCCTGGGTGAGCTGCTGGGTGCAGGGCGGGGCGAGGGGGATGGGCTGGACGCTCCCTCGCCTGTTGGGTGCCAAGGCCGGCAGACCCGTGGCACCGCCTGCGCAGAACTCCGGGCCGCCTCCCTCCGGCTGGAAGGGTGCTCCTCTGAGCTCCAGCCTTCGTTGTCTAGTTCCGCCCTCGTCTCCTGTAGGGTTGGCGGCATAGTCAGGGCAGCAGAACAGTGTTTAGTGGGGACGGTCACTGAAGCCTCAGGGGTGTGTGGGGGACGTCCCCCGTCTTCTCTGAAGACAGACGGAGGGAAGGAGATGGGGCCTCGCCGTCCCTGTGCCCTAACTCCGGGCTCCCGGGCACACGCTTTGCACGTCACTTTAGTCAGCACAGCAAGCTTGCAAGGTCGGTGGTCCCATCGGAAGAGTGAAAACCGGGATCAGAGAGGGCGCCTGGCTTCCCCCAGCCACACAGCTGCTCGTGTCAGATGAGGACTTGGACTTGCCTCCGACGCCTAAGCCAGTGTCTTTTCTACTAGGCCCTCTCGCTCTTCTCCACACAGACGTGGTGAGGGCTGTGCTGTGTCCCCCGCCGCGCCTCATGCCACTGTGGCCTTTACCAGCCCTTCGCACACTCTGTGCTGAGCGCGTTACCAGCTTCTCATTGAAACCACGGGCCCCTGAGGCCTGGGTGTCGGTCTCTCCGTTATACAAACGGAGGCGTAGGTCCCAAAAGGCAGAGCACGCAGCCATTAACACGCCCGTGGGACTCGGAGCCGTGGCTGCAGCTACGTGTCACGTGCTGCATGTTCCTAAGTGACTTGTTCCCGGCAGCAGACCCTGAGGACACACTGGCCTGACGCCCTCTGTCCCCGCAGGTCCTGCACCACGAGCTGCTGGCCATCCGCGAGGCCTGCATCAAGCTGGAGAAGGACTACCAGCCGGGCATCACCTTCATCGTGGTGCAGAAGCGGCACCACACGCGGCTCTTCTGCACGGACAAGAACGAGCGGGTGCGTCCTCGCCGCGGGGCCTGCCGGGCTCTGGGAGCCGCTGCCCTCGGAGGGCTGTGTGGGGTCCGGGCCTGGGGCATTAGAGACGCGCTGTCCTCCATTTGGTGAGCACGTGGCCCTGTGAGTCCCACGGGTCCGGCAGAGACGTGCTTTAGCTGATAAAGGGCCGGGAGGCGGCTCTGAAAGAGAACCCGCTAGTGAGTAGCCACGGCTGTGGCCGGTCCGAAAAGTGCTGAGCGAATGTGTCCGTCAATTTAAAGAGCTAAACAGGGCCCGTGGAGGGGGGCCCAGCCTCAGGGCGGGGGGCAGGGCTTGCTGGGCTTCCTCGGCTGCCCCCACGTCCCCCTCCGGGCACGGCTGATACTCCTGTGTTGCTGAAGGTCGGGAAGAGCGGAAACATTCCAGCAGGCACCACCGTGGACACGAAGATCACCCACCCGACCGAGTTCGACTTCTACCTGTGCAGTCACGCTGGCATCCAGGTGAGGCAAAGGGTCCCCTTTGGTCCTCTCAGTGTCTGTGATGTCAGGTCACACTCAGCAAACACATGCAGGTGTGACCCTCAGGGTGGGACTCAGTGGGGAGCACTTAGCAGGGGCCCCAGCCGTGGTCAGGGGCTCGGGACCACCGGGCGTTGGGGACAAGGGATCCACTGGGAAGCTGGGGTGCATTTCAGATGAGGTGAGGTCCAGGCAGGAGCAGTGAGTGCCAGGTGCAGGCGCACGGGTGGGGGCAGGGTGTCCCTGGGCCTGGTGCTTAGCAAGGGGGGTGAGAGCTCAGGTGACAAGACCACCTGGTGAAGGTCGGCCTCGCACCAGGTGACGAGGAGGGCTCCGGAGATGTGGGAAGGGCGGTGAGGGACGAGGGGCCGCCTCGGTGAGCTCACACCCCGTGGTGGGGTCCACGCGTGTCACCCCCACGTGTGTTTGCTGGGCACCTGGGGAAGTGTCTCTGGCTCGCCCGTTTCTCGGGGAAGAGGGTGGTCCTGAGGGAGGGCTGCCAGCGGGTGCGGTGCCGGCAGCCATTGCCAGCTCAGCACCGGGAGTCCAGCCTGGGTGCTGCCTGCCTCAGAGCCCAGCACATGGGCTCGGTCTGAGTCTGTGTAGGACTTGAGTAACCCTCCCCAGAGAACGGGAACCTAAAACTTGAGACATCACTGTGAACTTGGTAGTTGGACTGTTTCCTGGGAATTGTTACTGCCCGACGCCGAGGTGTGGCCTGTGGGCCTGGTGCACCCAAGGCCCGGAACGGCTCTTCCATGTTCAGTTGCTAAGAGGAAAAAGAGAGGCTGAGCCTTGGAGACAGTGGCCTCCCTGCGGGGCCCTGGGCAGCCCCTCTCCCACTCACGGCCTCCAGCAGGCGCCCTTCCACACGGGCCCACGTGCGAACACGGAGGGGCGGGGGCGCCTGTCCTCTGCTGAGACACTTAGGGCTGGGACACATGGGCCTCGAGGGGCAGGCCCCCTTACACAGAACACCCCGCCCCCCACTCCTTTGACAGCCACCAACGAAATGGCAAAGTGGGGGTGGGGCGGGGACGTGACATCTGGCACTGGGCCGAGCACAGGGGTGAGCGGGCAGCCGTGGCCGGACCGGAGGAGGCAGGCGGGACTTTGCGGGAGGCGGGCGGGTGGGCCGGCTGAGCAGTGTGGCAGCTGTGAGGGTGCCCACGCCGGCGCCTTCTGTGCCCCATGTTGGGGGGCAAGGCTGCCAGCTCCCACTTCCTTCAGTTTCAAAAGATTTCCAGCTTCACAAACTGCATAAGTAACACGCGTGTGCCAACTCCCTTTTTAAGTGAGTTTTAAAAGATGGTCTTCTTGCCTGTAAATAAGACATT
This sequence comes from Myotis lucifugus, assembly GCF_000147115.1. NCBI lineage: Eukaryota > Metazoa > Chordata > Mammalia > Chiroptera > Vespertilionidae > Myotis > Myotis lucifugus. The sequence continues at coordinate 202,111 of NW_005871850.1, read as the reverse complement.
GTAGAAACCCGATCTATACGGTGGTGCAGCCCCGGAACAAACATTTCTCTAGTGTTTTATATCTTTCCTATGGTTTTTTGTATGTGAATAAGTGTGTGCGGTCTGTGTTTACACGCCTGATGAAATACATCTCCTGGTGCCTTTTACAATGATGTTTAATAACGTCGCTGTCTCGCTAAACACCGTGTCCTTGGTAAGGAGCGTGTGAGCGGTGAGCAGCCGGGCACAGCCTGTTGGCGGTGCCCTCGCGGTGAGCGCTGCGTCTCTGACCCCCTGTCTGCTTTCAGGGAACAAGCAGGCCCTCCCACTACCACGTGCTTTGGGATGACAATCGTTTCTCTTCCGACGAGCTGCAGATCCTCACCTACCAGCTGTGTCACACCTATGTGCGCTGCACGCGCTCGGTGTCCATCCCAGCGCCAGCATACTACGCTCACCTGGTGGCCTTCCGGGCCAGGTACCACCTGGTGGATAAAGAACATGACAGGTGAGTGCAGCCTCTCCTGGCCACAGGCCCCAGCAGGGGTCGCTTCCCAGACAGGCCGTGGCAGCTGCTTTTCCGGAGCCAACAGAGGCCCTGATGCCCCGAGCCCAGCTGTTAGCAGCTGTCTGGGCCCGGGGCGTGGTCCTGTCCTGGCGCGGGGGCGTGGTCCCGGCGGGGCGTGGTCCTGTCCGGGCGCGGGGGCGTGGTCCCGGCCTGGCGCTGGGCGTGGTCCTGGCCTGGCGCGGCTGCTTTTCCGGAGCCAACAGAGGCCCTGATGCCCCGAGCCCAGCTGTTAGCAGCCGTCTGGGCGCAGGGGCGGGCGCGGGGGCGTGGTCCTGTCCGGGCGCGGGGGCGTGGTCCTGTCCGGGCGCGGGGGCGTGGTCCCAGCGGGGCGTGGTCCTGTCCGGGCGCTGGGCGTGGTCCCGGCCGGGCGTGGGGCGTGGCCCGGCCGAGCTGACCAGGCTGCCTCTGTCCCTGTCCCCAGTGCTGAAGGAAGCCATACCTCCGGGCAGAGTAACGGGCGGGACCACCAGGCGCTGGCCAAGGCGGTCCAGGTCCACCAGGACACGCTGCGCACCATGTACTTTGCTTGACATGTTGTGTTTACGATTGTGTGCGGAGTCGGATTCACACGAGACCAGCGACACTCAGACCAACCGACGCCAGCCCCGTGGCAGCCAGCACTGGACACCACGCGTCGTGGACTCAGCCGAGGCTCCTTTCCCAGAATGCCTTCCGTCCGGACTTCACACTCGTTCTGAGCTGCAGACCTGTATGAGACCCCACTGTCGCAGGAGAGATGGTTTGCCAAAATCTATCCGCTGCTTATTACATAGTCCCGTATTTCCTAAAAACATCTCCTAAAAGCAGTCTATGAACTCAGGGCTTTAAAACATTTTTAATTTATTTGGTCATTCGATTAACTTGTTTTTAACACGTGATTCTGTATGGAATTGATGGGCTCAAACTAGCTGTGAGCGTTCTCTGAGGGTGAAAGCAACGCAAACACTATTGTGGTTTTAAAGCCTTGACCATTCTGACGTTGTCACTCACGCGTGTCCCACGCGACACTCGTGTGCCCTGACGTGGCTCCGCAAGCTCTTAGGGACCCACGGTGGGTGCCCCACCCGCGGGGAAAGGGGCTGGGACACCAGAGACCACGCCCACTCAACATTTCTAGGTCCAGAGAGATTGGCAGCCAAGTGCCATTTTAATAAAAATTTATTTAAAAAAACAAAAAAAAAGAAGAAAAAAGATGGTATGCCGACAGTCTAATGGTGAGATTGGTCCTCTAGGACTGTGACATTTATTTTCCAAAGTTTCTAAAGAATACGGGTCTGTGGTGATGATACAGTACAATCCTTTCACTGTATGTCTTTAATGTAGAGAATATATATATCTGGTTGCAGTATTAATGTGAGCGCTCGGCGCTGTCTCAGTTCCTGGCACGGGGACTTCTTGTGCTTGGTGTCGGGGCCGGGAGGCCGCACAGTGGGTCTCAGCTTCGGCGCAGAGTGCACGGCGGACTCACTGACAGCGACCGCCCCGTGTAGACTGTCGCCTGTACCTTCAGGCCGGTGCGCTTACAGCATTCACTCGCGCCCGCCCTGCCTCCTCGCCGGGTGTGGCCCAGCCGATGAAGCACAAGTGGAATGTACGGACCTTTCCGCCCCTGGGAAGCACGTCCGTGTGCTGGGTGTCATAGGATCTGTGTGCGGAGACCCACAGAAAGCCGTCGGCGGGGCTCTGCCAGGCGCCTTGTCCCCGGAGGGCGGCTGACGGCCGCCAGCGTGAGGGCCAGACCCTGCCGCAGGGATCTGCCTTCTGGGCCCCGGCGTGGGGGTGCCACCCCAGAAACCATTGCACTAAGAGGGAGGCCACGACAGCTGGAAGGTGACAGCCGACGGCTCTGTGCCACGTGGGCTCGTCCCGGCAGCAGCTCCATCGAGGGTCCGGTCCACGTCCATTGTAGAGACTCGAGGAAGGAGACAGCCTTCCCGTGCTGCTTCGTGCTGTTTCCTGTCCCTGCTGACACTTACCTCTGGCGCCGTGGTGGCGGGGGTCCCGACCGGGCTGCCTCCGCTGGAGTGGGCGCCCACTGTCTCCTGTCTGTGCTCCGAGGGCCGGGGGCAGGGAGTGCGAGGGGCTGTCGTGGACACTCGGCCCGGATTTTGGCGGCGGTGACAAGGGTGGACATGGTTCGTGCAGCCGTCTACGCTGAGTGGTGCGTGCGTGTACGTGTGTGCATGTGGTGTCTCATCGGTGGCATACGTCTCTTCTTGCTGTATCTCGTCTGTTTCAACGACAGAAGCCTTTGCTCTGAGAAACGTCGCAGCTCCCTGTCCTTCTGTTGGCAAGTGGCACTTTCCCCCGCTCCGGACACCGCCCGCTCCTGGCGCCTCCCAGGGCTTCCCGCCCAGGAGGGACCTTCACTCACCCGCTCTCAAGTTAGGTCGGCTTCCAGCCACTTTTAGGATCATCGAACCCTGTTTGCTTCAAAGGCGTGTTTGTCACATGTGCGACAGGATCGCGGTCCGGGCGGCGTGGTGCTTGGAGGAAGTGCAGGCTCCTGGCCTCGCTGCGGCCTCCGGGCCCGGGGCTGCCTGACATCTGGGACCCCGTCTAGAGCCTGTGGAGGGGGCCCTTGGCCATGAAGCTCTAAGCTAAAACCTGGCAGAAAATTACACCCAAATTCTTTACAAATTATTTCGAGGCAACATTTGCTTTTCAGTGGCCACAGCACTTTCCTTTCTGTAGCCCGTGCTTGTTTCATAAACGCTCCACTGATGAATGGAGCACTGCTAAATGTTACACTGCTAAAGGCATCAGCAGCCGCCCGGCCTCCTGACTGCTCGCCCCCGCCCGGGGCCACCTCAGGCTCAGGCTGTCTGCGCCCCACCCCACTGTTAGTAAGGTGTGCCTTGCTTGAAGCAAACTGAATGTGAAATGAAATGATGGTGTAGAAATTGGGATTCGTATCAAAGAAAAACGGGCATTTATCTCGTCTCTTTAAAAGAGCTCTCCAATTAGATGCTTCTGTTGGGACCCTTCGTAGCTGCTTGAAAATATTCTCTGAGGAAAATCAGCGCAGCCCCATTTCCTCACTTCTGTCTGTCCCATTCGACAAGCCCCGCCCCAACTCCCCCAGAGCCATCAAAGTCGCCATTTTGCAGAAGAGACCTTTGTGCCGCGCGCGCAGGGGGCCGGGCTCGGTGATTCGGTGAGGCTGGGCGAGCCTCTGCTTTTAGAAGGGGCTCCTCTGTCTCCGTTTGGGCCAGGTTTTCTGTCTGAGGGGCCCTCACGCAGACAGTGACTCGCTGGCTGCGGCACAGAAGGGCCCCGCTTTTCTTGTCCCAGATCGCGTTGCTTCTTGGGGTTGCCCTCACGCTCCCCAGAGTGAATGTGTGCGCCCTGGACCCGCAACGGAGCCCTGGCCGCGGCTCCGGGAGGGAGCTGTTGGCCCGGTTCCGCGTGCGGCTAGGAGCGGGTGCCCGCTCCGTTCCTGCAGCGGGGGCGGGGGCGGGGGGCGGCGCTGATGCGTGTTGTATGTTGTGTTTACTGTTGCTCAGTGCCGATGTTGCTGTTACTTTTGCCTTTCTGCTCTGGTTTGGTTTGGCCCGTGTGGGTGTCCTGGTGCACGTGGCACCTGATTTGTAAGCTAGAAGTCATTTTCCCAGCTTGTACGAGTCGCCTAAAGTTTACCTGCAGCTTTGCCGGCTGATTTATTTTTGAAAGCCACAAATGTAAGTTTTCTGGATGAATTGTTTTTCTTATATATGCAGCAATGTAATGTTACACTGATCTGCGGGGAGATTTAAATTTTCTTTTTGCAAGGCAGTTTTTCACTCAAATTATATATTTGATACAATATGTGAAGGGCGGACCAGCCAAGCGCCCTGCGGGGACTCGATGTCCCCAAGGGCCTCTGGGGCCGGGACGGCTTGTCCGCCCTGAGTCCTGGAGGTGCTGGGCTTGTTCTGGGGGGCTGTTAAGATCTGGGGTCCTGGGCGGGACTTTGAGTGGATGGACAGTTAAAGGATTTTCATGGGCATTTCCCTACACACTAAGGCGGTTCCAGTCGGAGGAACTTTAGAAGTTGGCATGACCCCAACCGTGGACAATCCCCGTGGCCCGGACAAGCCATAGACACTCCCTGTGACCTCTCTCGGACTCATCTCTCCTCACACTCGCGAGAAAAGGAATGTACAGTAGAGAAACGTCCTCGGTGTTTGTACGCCTCACTTTCAGAATGCAACTCTCTTATTTCTATTTTAGCCCTTCCCCCAAGCTGTCCTCTCGGGCTCTGCAGCCCGGCCACGGGGCTGTTCTCGTCTCACACACGCTTTTTTGTAAGGAAAATTTCAACTCAAAATAATTGCACTGATTTTGACAACCTCCTTTTGTAATTATGTCCGACCCGCATCGCCGTTCTTGTCTGACTGACTGTAAGTAGGAGCCGTGCTTGGCCCTGTGACCGCCTGGTGCCGGGTTCTGGGTGAGAGTGGCGGCTCCTTTTTTGCCGGTGCCGGTGGCCGTGCGTGAAGGGCAGCGCCGCCCTGGCCTCGTTCCCGAGGAGCCTGCGGCCTGGGGAAGGGGCGTGTGCTCACGGAGGTCCGCAGGCGTCGTCTAAGAGGGTTCATGGCATGTCCGTGGGTGCTGCTGTGGCTTGTTGGGTTCCTGGTCGTTTGCCGTGACCCCGGGAGCACTTGGCCGAGTGGAGAGCAGGCGTCTGTGTGGCCTGTGTCCGGCGAGAGTGACGCCTCCGGGCTTCTCTCTGGTCGGCCGTCCTGTGAAGCCACAAGGTCACTGTTGTGTCGAAACCGGCATAGCTGTGGAGGCCGCGACCCCGCGCTGTCCTGCCGGCCCGCGGTGTCTGCCAGGGGAGCCGTGTTTGCTCGCACCCCCTCCCGGGTGTGATTCTGTGCGTGGTCAGGCCGCCCGGGAGCCGTCCGCCCAGCCAGTCACCTGGTGCGTGATGCCGTCGTGGGGCCCTCGCCTCGTGCTTTCTGGGTACGTTTTGCCATGTGACTGTCCCCAGTGAATGTATTGGCGTAGCCAACTCACTACAGAAGGTGGTTTCTAAATACCTTTTCGTTTTAAAAAAAGCAAATGCAGATAAAGGCTACCTCTGATTCTCTGAAGGTTCATGTTTGCTCCTAGCCACACTGAAAATAGCCCAACGTCTCCCAAGTAACTGAGTGTGAGCACCTCTGTTCAGTGCTGGCCGAGTGGCCGAGTGTCCGCGTGGCTGAGTGGCCGAGTGTCCACGTGGTGGGGCTGGCCCACTCCGAGGAAGGACGCACGTCCTGCTTTACCCCCCCGTGGCTGGAAAGGCTCCCGCTGCTCCCTCCTCCTCCTCACCGCCTCTGTGAACTCGCCAAGGGCTTGGACCCCGCTTCCCGTCAATCCCACAATTAAAGTGGCCGCGTGGCGTGAGCAGTGCAGGCACGCCGACTGACCTTTGACCCTGAGCCTGGCGTTCCCACTTCTCCCTACTGTAAACCGACCTGAGGTTGAGCAGGTTGTTCTGTTCGAGTCCCAGGCCCCGTGTTTGGAAGGAAGGCGCCCGCGGTGCCGGGAAGTGGAACCTCCGACGCCCTGGGTCGTCACAGGGTCCTTGCAGGAAGCCCGCTCTGGGCGGCGGTCAGGACTGAGTGCCCTCGCGACCAGTCCCTGCCCTCACGGCCGTGGGCCAGGCGCCTCTGCCTCCCTGGTCTTTCCTCGGGGTCCCTTGTGCTCTTGAGCCCTCAGGGCGAGCGATCGCAGAGTCTGAGGGGACAGGCGGTGGCGTTGTCTGGCGTGGAGGACACCCTGACCTCGGACCAGAGGCTCCGGTGCGTCCGAGTCTCGGTGCCTGGCCTGTTCCGTGGCTGCTTCACGCCTGAGCGAGCTGAGTGTCCTTCGGTCTTTCTCAGGGCGATCGCCTGTCCTCTCGAGATACGCGGGATGCCCGCAGGGGGGCTGGCTGCTGGGTGAGTCTTGTTTTCAGCCGGGACCCAACAGGTGTTTCGGGGACCCTGCACGGCAGCCCCTGCTCGATCGGTCATGGGGACTGACAGCTCGGATCTGCCCATCGGCCTTTTGTGTCTGGGTCACCAGAATCAGAGCCCCCCCCCCATCCTCCCTCCCCCCCCAGCCGAGTGTGTTCCTGCAAGTGGTTGACAGCGTGAGAACAAAGACCACTGGTGCTTCTGTTAACACTTTCTCTCTGCCTGGGGATGTGAGAGTATTAGACGTGTGAGATCCGGGGGTGCCCTGGGTGGTGGGCCAGGGGTGTAGGGGTGCATCAGCGCTGTGCCCCGCCCCTTGGAGCTGAGCGATGCAGAGCTAGAGCTGAAACACCTGTCACTGACTCTTCCCTTGGGACCCCAGCTCCTTCTGAATCTTCAAGGTCCTTCCCACCGCGATCGGACTCCATGGAGAGCCCACACCGCAGACCTGGGTGCACTGCTTGCCCATGTGGGGGACCCGAGGCTCCTGGGACTCTGGAGGTTGTGGGAACACCCTCATGGGAAGGACAGGCCCTGGGAGACCCCGTCTCAGCCTCGTGCCTTCAAAGCCTGGGCCTCGGTGTCGTTCCCATTGGGCGGGAAGCCTGCGCCGTCCCCACGTCAGTCATCCATCGCCTCCTGCCTTTGACGCTACTTCAGCTCTGACTTTGTAAAAGGTGATGCCGTGCGTGTTGTCTCGTGTCAGAAAACATGAGGTGGCGGTCACGTGGCTTCTCCCGTGGCCGTGGCCGTAGCAGAGCCAGGTGGGGTTGTTCAGTCGCTCCCGAGTGTTTAGTGTAATGGAGCTGGATTTTTCAACCTCGGCTGCGGTGCCATCGGCGTCTCCTCGCCTCGGAAGGCCTGCGCTCTCCCGGACGCTCGGTGAGGGTGTCCCCTCGGCCGCCTGCACGAGGACTCCAGGATGGACAAACCTGAAGTCAAGTGCAGCTCTCGCTCTTTCGCCAGGTGGTGAGCACTTCCCTTGGCTGATGGTTGGATTACAACCCGCCGTTCTGTGTCAGGGACGATGTGACTGGTCTTAAGTGGGGGAGGTGATCAATGTTCTTTATTCACAAATGTATAGAAACCCCTCTCTGGGGGCGCCTCTTGGCTTCCCCCGCCCCCCCCCCCCCCCCCGTTCTCAGCAGGTGCCGGGCAGCACCGTCCAAGTTTGGGGTCCTCTTCAAAGCCACATCCCCTGACGGAGGTCCTGAAGCCCGGCGTTCGGCACTGAGTCAGCGTCGCGCCCTGAGTGTGATGGGGTTTGAGTCGTTGCTGAAGGTGTGAGCTCATGTGTTGTAACTGTAGAGACAACTGCGGTTTTACGTTTTAAGCAGTTTTCAGAGAATAATTGTAAGGTTCTGTGCAGCAAAGTGGCTAATTCCTCATCAAATACAAGAAAAGAATGTAGCGTCTAAATCCAGAATTTTCTTACCTCTGGTACACTTCCAGTTACTCACCTAATATGTATGGAGGGGTTTGAACCCTGAGTTTTATCAACTTTTCTAGTTTTATTTTATTTTTATAAAATAATTGAAAAAGAACCAAAAATGAATTCTAAAGTTCCCTAGGTAGATCTTGCCCTTTCTTGATTCCCCCCAACAACAAAACACTGTAGGAGACATTTTGAATCAAAATGTATTTCGACATTAAAGTTTACTCTCCCCACGAAGCCGGGTGGTGCTCGGTCCCGTCCGCCGCCTCGCTCCTCCCTGCGCCGGGCCCCGGGCCGTGTGCTGTGTGTCAAGCGGCGGTTCCCGTGTAAACTAGCATTTCTACCCGCCGAGGCCGGCGTGGCTTCTCGAGAACTCGCTGCATGAATTGTAAACTTGGCAGTAGAATCGCAGGACCTGCTGCGCGCGCCTCTGCGGCTCCCCGTCCTTGTCCTCGGCTCCCTGCCATGGTGTGTCCGGAGGCTGTCCAGCGCGCTTGAGGCCGGGTGGGGGGCCCCTTTAAATTAAGCCTTAATCCGATGTCCCATCCGTCAGTTTCAGAGTTAGGCGGAGTGTCAACCGGCCAGATCAGGATGCCGTCTCGTAATTCAACTTGTCTTTTCTCCAGTTACAAAGGGAAACTTGCAGTGATGCGCCTCTCTCTTTCTCCCTCTCTTCCCTCTCTCTTCCTCTCTCCGTCTCTCTCTCTCTCTCTCTCCTGGCTGTTGCCATCGCTCAATGAAGAACAGACATTGTGCGTCTCTGTGGCAATCAGTCGAAAAGGCCTGTTCTGAAGCCTTGAGACTCTCCCGGGTTATTTTAATGTCTGAGTTTCCCCCTCCAACCTGAGATGGACTCATGACTGATGGAGAGTATGATTTGGGCACGAATCTTACTTGCTCACGTTCCAAGCTTTCTTCAGGTAGTGCCACCTGCCATCGCTTCTGCCTGTGACTCAATGGGTTTTTGTTTTTGTAAAAGCATCTTAAATTTAGACATAACATGGAGGGGACCCAGCTTTCTCTACAATGTGGACCTACCTCACTACACAGTTGGGTGCTATTTACTACGCCTGTCAAATTCAATTGGAAAAGGTAACCAAACGTGAGCTGTCAACTCCACATGAAGCTTGAAATCAGTTTCCGTTTATTTAATAATATTTTTATTTATTTTGTGCCTTTTGTGTTGAATCCTAATGGGTTGGAAATAAGATCCGTGTGAAATTAAGCACCTGTACTCCAGGTGGGAGAGAAGCCCACTGGCCTTGGCCTTCCATAGACACTCAGCCAACCACTCACATACATTGGAATCCCAACTGCCTTCTTGTGAAAAAAGAGAGAAATGATGTCCAAGAGAAAATTTAACATTTTACAAACAAATTCCAAACTCTTCTATGCACATATTTGTAGCTGTCACTTCATTTTCTGTGCCAACCAAGGCGGCCAGAGCAGCCCCCGCGTCCTCTGGCCGTTGCTTTTTCGCCGTCGGGCCCTTCTCCCTCTCGTTGTGAGTTGATTTCCTGAGCAGCAATGGACTGTGTCGATCTCATCTCTCCCCACCTGCAGACGTGTTGCTGGGGGCAGAGGTGTTGCTGATGGGGGCGGGGGGGCGGGGTGGGCAGAGGAGGCGCAAGGCTTTGGGGGCGGGGGGGGGGGGGGCGCTTCAACAGCCGCAGCCCAGGGTCCCAGGGAGGAGAACCTCCTGGCAGGTGAAGAATCAGAGGGGATGGGCCACTTTTCACGCTTTTATATTGGGCAGGTTACAATCTAGAACTTTCCTACTATGGCGATCCTTTTTAACTTTATCCTCTGGAGGTAACGCAATATTTTGGAGTCTTAAGAATTTGATGTTATACCAATAAGACATAAAAATTCAGGGAATCTTTCCTGTAGCAGATAGTTTTACTATTTTAAAGAGATCTCCGAATTTTGCAAGA
>NW_005871850.1:187078-189589 GCF_000147115.1 Myotis lucifugus | reverse complement strand
GAGAATGGTTTTTACATTCTTAACGGGTTGAAAAATTTTTTTTGAATTAGACCCATGAAAACTATTCAAAATTCAAATGTCAGCATCCAGGAAATATTTTTCTTGAAATACAAGCCACGCTCATTCCTTAGGTCCCTCTCTCCGTTCGGCTTTTGTACAGCGGCCAGGGACTGAAGTAATTGACAGCCCACCAAAACCGGGAACGTAATTTTCCAATATAAGCCCCGTTGCAGAAAGTACTGGCGCCGCTACCGGCAGAGCCTCCTTCAGCGGCTGCCAAGGTAAAAGGGAAGGGAATGCGTTTGGACCTCGCAGAAAGTTGGCGGGAGGTGATAAAACTGTTATCATATTTGTGGTGGTTACATGACTCTGCATTTGTCCAACTCGGAACTGTACACCAAAAACTGGATTTTTATTTTAAAAAATAAACTTTAAAAACAAGAGAGACAGAAAACATCAGTGGTTGCCTGGGAGTAGGGGGAGTCCCTCCAAGGGGTATGTGGGATGTTTGGGGTGGGGTGATGGGACTGACTGCTTGCTCACACAACCAACAGACTGAACAGGATACTGTTACTGGATGTAAATACCTCATTAAAAAAAAAAGATTAAAAGAGCCAGAAAATACAGTTTATGGTTTTCTCTTGTGAACGGTAGTTACTGTAGGTGTAAAGAAGGAACAGTAAATGAGATATATCTTCAAGATACAAAAGGTTCTAAAGTGTTTAAGAAAAATATGCTTACGCAGAGGTAGTATTTTTGGATTTATGATTTGACTTAAAATTTTTCTCTGGGAATAAAAATGCTAGAAATGCATATTTTAAAATTTCACAAAAGTCTCAGATAATAAGCGAGGCATTAGGACAATAGAGGCTTCTAAAATTAGACCTAGAGCATTTTACTGTAAAACTACATATAACTTTTAATTTAAAATTTTTGTCTTTACAGTTAAAAATGCTGTAATTAAACAAATATTCAAATTTTCTTGAAATACAAAAATGCAAATGTAACTACACACAATGTAACAAAATGTAACTTAAACTACATGGAGCTAACACGAGACGTGGTTGGTTGACGAGCCGCCAGGAGAAGCGCTGGACGCTGCCGAAGCGAGCGAGCGTGGACAGCATTGTCTTCGGCTGTCCAGGCAGCTCGTGCTCGGTGCCCACCAACCGCAGGGTGGGCCCGACAGCTCTCCTCGGCCACGTGTGCAGGTGCCTCAGGCCCTGCGTCTCAGCCAAGGAGCAGTGTCTTGGAAGCCTCTGGAAGGTGAGGAGACTGAAGGCGCGGTGCTGGGTGGTCCTGGGGGGCCCTCACCAGGCGGACTGTAAAGCATTTCGTTTTGGGTTTAGGATTCTGCTTCATCACTTTCATCATCGTTGCTATTCTCCTCCTCCTCCTCTTCCTCTTGCTTCTGCTCCTTAAGCATTTTCAGGTATTTACTAGCTAGTATCTTCTTTGGTAATATATCTTAAAGACACAAAGCTGACATTAGCAGTTGCTTCCGGTAGACTACGCACACAGCCGCACACACACGTCAAAACGTACTACTTCCTGCTCTGACCTCTAAAGTAGGTTCCAAAACAAGACGAGATCGGACTGCCCTTCGGGTGGTCTGACGAATGCTAAAGGTCTGTTTCCATTTCCCTGAATGCAAACCATGTGCTTCTACGTGTGGGTCGGCCTGTGAGCAACCCGCCCAGCTTACCTTGCGACAGGCTGGCGGGCCCCGGGGGAGACTTAGCCCTTGTAGCCGGGCCCCCACCGCTTGTTCTACAAGTTAGTTTCTGTTTCTGGGGCCAAGTAGACCGGCCCAGGGTTTCCCCTTCAGTGGCAAGGAGAGGTCCGAGCGGGGGTCTGCCACGCTCACCAGCCGGCCGAACACCCTTTTGGAGGTTGCTGGCCTCATTACCATTCTAGGTGAGCCACATCACAGACACAGTCAACAGGCAACGCTGTGCCAGGCCATGGCTAACGCTGGCACCTAGAGAAAGCAGCACCATGTTTATTGCAGTGAAAGCAGGGGGAAAAGCTGTAAGTTACCTGCAAGAAATTGGAACGTTTCCGATTCCTCTGCAGTATTGGATAAGTCATGGTAAGTAAGTGCCTTCTTTTCTTTTCCACTGCCATGTCTGTAGGAATAGGTGGCTAGATACTGAACAAAGAGTTCCTAAAACAAATGAAAAGGTGACATGAAAGGTGTGCTTTGAAAACGCCATAGAACTTAAAATTTGAGTTACATTAAGTGTGGATGACTGCAGATTATCTTGGTTTCTCAGATGACAGGAAATTACCAGAGGGAAGGAGAGCTATGAGGTCAGAAAAAACCCGAGTATCAGGGTTGGTGGGGAAGCAGGCATTTCCCTAAAGTTTACTTTAGATTTTTAACTCAGTAAAAATATTTAAAACGAAACAATGAGTCGTAAATGTTTAATGACCGAGCTCTACAGTAAAAAAAAAAAAAAAAGGAGCAAGAGACCATTCAAAAATTGTTTGGCTCAGGAATACTTTGTC
>NW_005871850.1:172803-186129 GCF_000147115.1 Myotis lucifugus | reverse complement strand
GAGGAGAGCGCGCGGGGGCGCGCGCGGCGTGGAGGGAAGTACTGCGCGCGCGCGAGCCCACGGAAGGGTAGCTGGCGTCCCGCGGGCCCACGGGAACTGCGCAGCGCGGCCGCTCCCGGCGGCCCCCACCCCCGCTCTTCACTCCTCCCCGCACGGCGCCCGCTCACCGTAGCCTTCGCTGTGAGCACGAGCGCCTCCTGGTTGATGCTGGACACCTCGGGCGAGCTCTTCATGATGACCCGGATGCGGGACAGGGGCAGCGACACGAGGCGCTGCTCCCCGCACTTGTCTCTGCCCACGACCATGTCCGCCATCTTCCTGCCCCTCCCCCGCGGCGGCCGCCGGGACCCGCCGCACGGTGGCCGGCCGACACGGGCGCTGCGAGAGCGACGTCCCGTTGCCCCCTGGGAGTTGTAGTGCGGGGGAGGTGCCACGGCGGGGGCCGGCGGCCGTCCTTCCGGGGACGGACTACAAGCTCCATGATGCCCCGCGCATCCCGCGGCTGCGCGGAAGGAGCCCGGGAAGCCCGAGGGAGCCCAAACGGCGGGGTGGCCGCAGGAGCCCGAGGGAGGGCGGGTGCTGCTGGAGCGGGTGGCGGCGCAGCAGTTCCCAGAGGCGGGAGGAGGTTCCCCCGCGGTCCTGTCGCTCAGTAAGTGGGCGGTGTCTTTTCCGCTAGGACCGGGGGTGCAGCGTGTAAAAAGGGAGCGCGTTCCTGACGCCGGCATGGCGGAGGGAAGGCAGGACGGGAGCAGGCACCAGCGGGATGTTGGCCCATACCGTGAAGGGAGGCAGAGCGGTGCGAGAGGATACGGAGAAGCGGCCACCGTCTTAACCGGGCGGTGGGAGGAAGGCTGGGCCGCGGGGAGAGGAAGCCGCCTGATGTCGGAGGACGCGCTTCCCTGCAGGAGAGGCCGCTGCCGAGAGAGGCCCTGCGGCCCGAGCTGTTCGGGAAAGCGCCAGGGACCTGCTGGGGAGCCGGTGTGCCGGCCGGGAGGCCTGAGCGGTGTCCTGGTGGCTTTTATCCTAAGGAGAATGGGAAGAGGGTGAAAGATAGAGGGATGATGGGGTTTCTCTTAAGTTGTTTGTTGTTTTTTTTTTAATACACTTTATTGATTTTTTTACGGAGAGGAAGGGAGAGGGATAGAGAGTTAGAAACATCGATCAGCTGCCTCCTGCACGTCCCCTACTGGGGATGTGCCCACAACCAAGGTACGTGCCCTTGACCGGAATCGAACCCGGGACCCTTCAGTCCGCAGGCCACGCTCTATCCACTGAGCCAAACGGGTCAGAGCTGTCTGAGTTTTTAAAACAATCTCTCTGGCCTTGATTGTGAATGGACCAGGAGGGAGTGGTAAAGGTGGGCAGGTCTACGGTGGTGGAAGCAAGGAAACCAAGCAGGCGGTTGCAGGCGAGGAAGAGGAGGCTGGTGTCGCTAAGGTGCGCTGCTAGGAAGGGTGGCAGGGCTTCCCCAGGGGCCAGGGCACGCAGGGCCTTGTGGACGGTGGGACTCTCCCGATGAGTGGGGAGGCCTTGGGAGAGCACGGGGGACCCGAGTGAGTGAGTGAGTGAATGGGGGTGCCATTGACTGAGGTGGCAGCGGGGCTGGAGGTCAGGCAGGCAGAGGTTCGGTTCCGAGCAGGTTAAGCTCTAGTTGCCTCTCAAACACGAGTGGCATGTGGAGCGGACAGTGGATAGTCCAGTCCGGGGTTCAGTGAATTTAGCAGCCGCCGTTGTCTGGGTGGTGGTTAAAACCATGGGCCTGGATGACCACGTCTAGGAGGAAGTGAAAGATCTGAGGACCACGTCCGGGGGTCCTCCAGCATCTCAAGATGAAGAAGCGAAGGAAAACCCGGCAAAGGACACTGGGGAGAAGTGGCCGCTGAGTCGGAGATCTGGTGTCCAAAGCCATTTGATGTTTTTTCTAAAAGGAGAGACCCATCAGCGGATGGAATACTGCAGGGAGGTCCAGTAAGACGGCCCCACTGGCAGGAGTGTGACAAAGTGCCCGCTCTGACCGCCGCTGCTCCTGTGCAGAGATGGGGTCGCCACCCCCATCTCAGGTTGTGCGGAGGTGTACAGTGCCTGGCACCTAGGAGGAAGTCCCGCCCCTCAGTGATACTCCACCCAGCCGTGCCAGAGCCTGACGCTGGCGTGAGGTCACTGTTCCCGCTGCCAGGTCTTGTCACCCCAAATCCACTCTGACTTCAAGAGTGGAGCATTCAGTTCTGATTTCCGTGCTGTCCATCATGTAGGTAACAACACAACACAGGCAGCCTGTACTTGTAGGGCTGGTTCATACAGGTTTAGTGGGTTCTGAAAATGACTGCTCGTCCTGAGGCCCCACAGCACATCCATCGTGGCTTCAGAAACAGGCCCAGAAAAGTGGGGTCTGCCTACCTGAGTGGATTGTGCTGCCACACAGACACTGGCAGCGTCCCCTGGCAGAACAGCTAACCTGCGTCTCACCTGCCTTCCTGGATCAGGTGCTCAGGGAAGGGCAGGCTGCTGCGAGTGACCATCGTGGCGGGAATGGAGCCTCCTGGGACAGGCTGCCTTCCGAGGGCATCGGAGGGATTTCAGAGAGAAAAACGGGAAACTCAGGACTTTAAACTTCAAGTCCGATCGTGTGCTGGCCCTGTGATTCCTTATCTTTTGTAGCCTTGGGGCTGACACGCTAAAGTCAGACCTACCTTTGATCCTACCTGACGCATGATTGCAGGATAGATTGAAGTCCACCTTCACCCGCTCTTTTCTGTGAAGGTGGCTATTGATTGGGAATTGGAATGGGGAGAGTTGGGAGGACTGACCCCACCCCCACCCATCTGAGCCCCTTGTCGGTGGAACAGCCCCCTGCGGGCCTGAGGAGGGTGCTCTTCACCTGTTTGGAGTCCTGTGGTGAGCTCCATTGAGGTGCTTACCTGGCAAGGGGTTGCTGAGACCCCCTCATTGGCTCTAACCCTAATAACAGTCAGATCCTAGCATGCCCCAGGGAAACCACGGCCTCGCCCAGTGTTCAGCTGTCTGCACACTGAAAGAACTAGATATTCAAAAAAAAAAAAAAAAAGCCTTAGCTGGTTTGGCTCAGTGGATAGAGCGTCGGCCTTCGGACTGAAGGGTCCCGGGTTCGATTCCGGTCAAGGGCATGTACCTTGATTGCGGGCACATCCCCAGTGGGGGGTGTGCAGGAGGCAGTTGATCGATGTTTCTCTCATTGATGTTTCTAACTCTCCCTCTCCCTCTCCCTTCCTCTCTGTAAAAAATCAATAAAATATATATTTTTTTAAAAAGCTGAGTCTCCCCGGGCTCCCCAGTCTGGTTCTCGGCCTCCATGTCTGTAAAGTAAGGCAAAGGCATCCGTGCCCAGCATCACCGAGAAGCTGCAAGGAGCGCGTGCATTTAACGCTCAGGCACGACGCAGGGGTCCCGGCTCCTCCAGGAAGGAGGGCAGCGAACTGAAAGGGGTTTGGATGGAATTAGAAGGAAGACTTCCAAAAGCTGAACCTACATCTTACTGGCTCTGTGTGGTTAGGAGTGCTTGATAGATATTTAGTAATGGTAATAACGACCGTTTAGCTTTATGGAGTATCATACAAGTTGTAAAAATACAGTGCCAGCCTGTCATCACAGATAATGGCCTGGATAGAGGAATGACGGGACCAAGCAGAGCCCACCGTCGCAGCGGCTGCCAGCAGGCCAGCGGCTTATCGCTGTGTAAGGTCTTCGTGGACCGGCGTCTGGGCGGAGGGGAGAGGTGGGAGGACAGGATGCAGAGCCGTGGGTCCAGGGTGGGGTGGTGGGAAGTCATTGCAGAGTTCTCCGCAGGAAAGTGACAAGAGCTGATAGTTTATTTAAAAAATAATTTTTATCCTGAAAAATATACACAACATAAAGTTTACTGTGTAAGCCATCGTTAAGTGGACGGTTCTGTGACCGTGAGCACATTCACGTTGTGGTGCAAACCCTCACCACCATCCATCTCCAGAACTTCATCTTCCCAATTGAAACTCTCCATTCCAGTGGTTCTCAACCTTCTGGCCCTTTAAATACAGTTCCTCATGTTGTGATCCAACCATAAAGTTATTTTCGTTGCTACTTCATAACTGTAATGTTACTGTTATGAATCGTAATGTAAATATCTGATATGCAGGATGGTCTTAGGTGACCCCTGTGAAAGGGTCGTTCGACCGCCAAAGGGGTCGCGACCCACAGGTTGAGAACCGCTGCTTCGCCCTTCCAGGGGCCAGGCTTGGGCCTGATGCCTTCTCCCTCCAGAGCCCAGCACAGGCCCTGGCCCTTACCGGTCAGGGAATTGCTTATTGAGTCAACCTGGGAGGTAAGGGGTTCGTCACGTGCTGCGATGAGACGGGTCAGCCTGTTAGCGGCGGGAAGAAGCTGGAGACGTGTGGGAGCACCTACTATGTGCCGCCTCTCTCACACTAGGCTCTTTTCAAGTCGAAAGCATTTAACCTGCACAACTGGCCCTGTGGTGAGTACCGAGGCTCCATTTGGCAGATGAAGAGGGAGGCTGTGCCAGGTGAAGCCGCGCCCCAAGGCCGTGAAGCCACTGGGCAGACAAGCGGGGTTCAGACGCAGTTCTCCCAGCGCTGAGCTCTGGAACATCATCGCAGTCACAGTAACCCCGTGCGGTCAGCACTGCACCAGGCCAGGCCGAGCTCACCGGGGGGGGGGCACTGCACCAGGCCAGGCCGAGCTCACCGGGGGGCACTGCACCAGGCCAGGCCGAGCTCACCGTGGGGCACTGCACCAGGCCAGGCCGAGCTCACCGTGGGGCACTGCAGCAGGCCAGGCCGAGCTCACCGTGGGGCACTGCAGCAGGCCAGGCCGAGCTCACCGTGGGGCACTGCAGCAGGCCAGGCCGAGCTCACCGTGGGGCACTGCAGCAGGCCAGGCCGAGCTCACCGTGGGGCACTGCAGCAGGCCAGGCCGAGCTCACCGGGGGGCACTGCACCGGGCCAGGCCGAGCTCACCATGGGGCACTGCACTGGGCCAGGCCGAGCTCACTGGGGGGCACTGCACCAGGCCAGGCCGAGCTCACCGGGGGGCACTGCACCAGGCCGAGCTCACCCGGCGGGCGCTGGGAGCTACTTGGCTTAGGAGCGGGCCTGGGCCCTGGAGCTGCCCGCAGGAGCAGGAGCAGGAGAGCGCTTCTCCCCAGAGGAGACTGGAACCGTGGGGGCACGCATGCATTTGGGCTGTGAAGGCTCCCCGCTGGCGGCGGTTGATGAGCAGAAACAGCAGCGAGTGCAGCCGCGTCCTCTCTTCCCATCGGAAGGAGGCAGGTCACCTCCACCTGAGTCACTCATCCCTCGGCCCGGCTCCCGGCCCAGCTCCTGGGCCAACGGGCGAGGCCCCGCCCGGACTCCCGCAGGAACATGGGCAGCCTGGCAAGCCCTGGAAAGGCCAAGCTAACTTGGCCGTGGGCCCAAGTAAAGCTCTGGAAGGAGTGTACTTGTGAAAAGAGAAAAGCCAAGCGCTGACCCACTTTTCCTGATGGCTCTGCTCAGACAGGTCCCCTGAAAGGAGATGTATTTCCAGCGCACGCTGCTCCCACAGCACCCAGCTGGGTTGGACAGAGCACGTGCAAGAGCCGCAGGGGCTGGAGGCCAGCATCTGCTAATGGAACAGAGTTCTGCTGGGCTTTTTCTTTCTTCCTTTTTTCTTAAAAAAAAAAAAAGTTTTTATTGATCTCAGAGAGGAAGGGTGAGAGAGAGAGAGGAAACATTGATGAGAGAGAGAAACATCAATCAGCTGCCTCCTGCACTGTCCCTATTGGGGAGCGAGCCCACAACCTGGGACCAAGAATTGAACCGGTGACCTCTTGGTACAAGGGACAACACCCAACCAATTGAGCCACACTGGCCGGGGCTCCAGTTTCAGGTTTTGTGTGTAAAGGCTGAGAACTTTGTTCACGTAAATGAGATGGGAATAGAAGAAACTGGGCTACCGCAGGTGTCTGTAAAGTCTCAGAACTCCCATCAGACGATCAGATGGTGGTACAGGTCCAAACTGAGTGAGTCACCAACGAACAGCTCAGCAGGTCTTCCTTCAATTTTACAGAAAGAAAGAACTGAAATGAGCTAATTTGGAAAATGATGTATTACCCCGTCTTTAGACTCATTCATGCCTTTAGTTTCAGGGTAGGACACCAAAGTTCAACATTTCTGGACAGTGCTACCAAAAGCTGGCAGATGGCCACGAAATGTCCTGCTAGTCCTTGTGCAGAGGCTCCCCATTTTGCCCAGTGTGCTCAGGGGAAGCTGGGGAAATAAAAATATTGTTCATTCCAGTTACTTTTGGCAAGTTAAAAAATTACAGTCTCCAATAATATTTTGGAAAATATTAATGGAAGTAATTGTTTATGAGCCTGAATAATGGTCATGAAAATGTTATAAAGTAACATGTTCACATGTATTTTTAAAAAATATATATTTTATTGATGCTTTACAGAGAGGAAAGGAGAGGGAGAGAGAGTTAGAAACATCGATCAGCTGCCTCCTGCACACTCCCCACTGGGTACGAGCCCCCAACCAAGGTACATTCCCCTGACCGGAACCGAACCTGGGACCCTCCAGTCCACACGCCGACGCTCTATCCACTGAGCCAAACCAGTCAGGGTTACATGTATTTTTTTTAAAAAGCGAAGTGAGCCTGGCTGCTGTAGCTCAGTGGTTGAGCATCGACCTATGAACCAGGAGGTCACAGTTTGATTCCGTCAGGGCACAGGCCTGGGTTTCGGGTTTTGGGCTCAATTCCCAGTAGGGTGTGTGCAGGAGGCAGCCAATCAGTGATTCTGTCTCATCATTGATGTTTTTATCCCTCTCTTCCCCTCCCTCCCTCCCTCCCTCCCTCCTTTCCTTCCTCCCTTTCCTTCCTTCCTTCCTCTGAAATCAATAAAAACATTTAAAAAAAGATACACCAAATGTATAAAAAAATACAATTTGAATTATAACAACTTGATATGTTATATACAACATATTTCCAATTGGGTTACATATTATTTTATATGTAACATAAAATGTATAAAGTAATGTTATTATCTGAGTTCTCAAACCACCCAGTTCAAGAATTAAACCACTGCCAATTCAGTTAAATCTTTATTGTGAATTCCTTCCTAGCTTCAGTCTACTTTGGATTTTTCCAGAACTGACTGATCCAGACTCCTCTGACAACGTGACAAAATCCAAGGTTTTGGACACAATTTGAGACAATTGAATCCTAATTTAGGCCAGACTCCCGTTTTTCTAGAGTAGCTACTTAGCTTGTTCTGACATCTGGTGGCCATACTTGGCATTGCAGCTACTCATATCCCCAGGGTTACTCTTTTCTTTTTTTTGAATTATTTTATTTAAACTTTATTTTGAAATGTAAAATCCGATTTTCTTAAATTGGACATATTATAACTTATCTTTACACAATTTATGGTTCTACAAGTGACTACCATGCGTATGTGAGTACTCTTAAATTATTGTTGCTCACAGTTATGGGGTGTGTGTATTTTTCCTTTGTGAATTCAAATAAATGACAGGCACTGAGGTAGATGCTAACAGGAGAAGAATAATCTGGATGGAAAATTAATCTAGTGCTTCAGATGATACTCTATGAAGCAGGAAACCTCTTTATTAATCTATAAAGGAAGGAAACCTAACATAGTAAATAATACTTACTGACCACCTATTTTCTGCTGGACAAACACATTTTATTTCCCCCCAAATGTCAAAGTGCATGGTGTTTTGTTTGAAATATAAGTAGTAAATGACAGTCATTACTATGCTGTTCGGTAATCATTCTTGAGATATCAGTGGATGTTAAATTCATAGGTGAAAGTGTGATGGAGACTAGGCTATTTATGTAATCTCAAAGTAGCTTAAAAACCCCGCAGTTACTTATTAATTACGATGGGAAAAACAGTAACTTTACAATGGAGAAGCTCCACTGACTCGACATTAGTAAAGTGATCAAAGTTAACATGACAAACAACGGCACAAACCAACACCTGGTGCCTCCTCAGATAATGCACTGAGGACTCACAGCACAGCTGTGGTGTTTTGCAAACAATTACATAACCTGAACTAATCGTGAGAAAGTGCTAGGCAAACTCCAATTGAGGAAAGTTCTACGAAATAGCTGACCTGTATTCTTCCAACATGTTAAAGTCATGCAAGACCAAAGACCGAGAAATTGTTCAAAAAAAAAAGGATACTAAAAAAAAGATGACTACTAATTGCAGTGTGTGATCCTGGGCAGGGAGAAAACAGCTGCTATAAAATACATAATTGGGATATCTATCGAATGGTAAAACAAATGAAACAAAAATGTAAATAACTGGTGAGTATGGATAAAGGGCATATGGGAATTCTTTTTACAATTCGTGCCAGTTTTCTGTTTGAAATTATATACATAAAAAAGTTAAACCAAAAAAGTGTTTCCAAAAGTAACAAGCTCTTTGAGGACAAAGAACTGGTCTCTTAAAAAAAAATGACTTATTTTTCCTTATGATAGCAATGTATGTATGCCTTTTAAAGAAAAAAACTAGGAAATATTTATTGAAAAGAAGACAGACCGTCCATCACCCACACTTCTGTCCCAGAACAACAGCTGCCTGGGAAGATGGGACGGAACCACCTGCCATTTCAGCACCACGTCAAGGAGCAGGAATGTGCTCGTTGGACCTTCCGGGACGAAGGAACAATGTAGAAAAGACGAGGAAGCGCGGAGGAGCGCGGCTTAGGGAAAAATGAGAAAAGAGCCGCGGGTTTGCTTTGAGATCGGGAAGCTGGGGCTAGAAAATCGACCAGATGAGCAGGGGGTAGTACTTCCATAGAGGGGGTCGGGGGGACCAGCGGTCTGGATGGGGCGATCTGCGCAGGTCCAATCCCCACCCCCAACCCCTGTGTCCGTGACCACAATGCCTGGCACGCGGCCGGAGTCTGACACACATTTCTGGGCTGGATAACGGGGTGCACACCCGCAGGCGCTGGTCGCCGCCCACCCCAGGGCGGGTCTAGCAACGACTCCGCTGAGGGCGCGCGCAGCTCTCCACCCCGCGCCAACGACCTAGGGGCTGCTGACGCACTCGGGACGCAGGCCGGAGGCTCGGTTTCCAGGGCAACAAGCGCGGGGCCTTGTTCTTCCGCTCCCTCTTGTGCGTCACTTCCGGTCCCTCGGGTCTGGTCTCACCCTGTCTGTGGAAGGGTTCCGATGGGAGCCGTCTCCCCTCAGCTTGTGGGGCGGCGTCGTGGGGATGACGTTACCAAAATAAGTCTCAGTTCTGCGGGAGGGGTTGGCGGGGGAGGCAGTGGAGCGCAGCTGTCTACCAAGCAACCACTTTCAAACCCGCCCCTGGCGCCGCGGGGAAAGGACGCCTCCCCGACGCCGGCCCTGGAGCATGCGCACTCTCACCGAGGCCGCCTCCGGAAGGCAATGTCCGGGATTTCCGCGCAGCTGGAGGGAAGGCAGAGGGGCGGGGCGGGCGAGCGAGGGCGTTGATTGGCCAGTTAGGAGTTCAGCTTGTGGAGCCGCAATGAGACCCCCGAGGCGGGCTCAGAAGTTTCATTCATTCGTTCATTCACCGAATGGGTTGATTCACTCTTCTTTCGCGGAGATCACGCTGTGTCCGAGTTTGTGCCAGGCGCTGGGACTCAGAGATGAGTCGGACTCCAGGAGTCCACTGCGGTGTCTCCTCCTTTCTTCCTGTGCAACCTCATCGCCTCTTTCCCACTCAAGTCTGGTGCGATGGGGTTCCTGTGATGGGGTTCCTGTACAGGGAGGTCCTTCCCCGAAGGCCCCCCATCTCCGAAAGCAGCAGCTGAGCACTAGAAGGCCCGAGGCGGAATCCTGGCGAGGCGCTCAATTCCTGAGCCACTTCCATCACTTTGCACTCGTGTCTGAAGGAAGAATAGAGTCTTTCGCGAGTTTTAAAATGAGCTTCGGCGCTTATCCTGGGGTTGACTCCCACCCTTGTCCCTCATGAGCTTGTGGGACTTTGGACCATTGAGGGGAGGCCTCTGGTTGTCCAGCTCTGGCTGCGACTCGAGTCTGAGTTATTCTAAGATGAAGGATTGAGTAAACCAAAACCAAACTTTTGGCTCCAGATCTAAGGCACCCTCTCCAATCAAGTATTGGTAATAACATTGACTTGTAAATATCCATTGTCTGGTTCCTGTGTCTTATTTCCTCAATTATTCCACATGTGGGAAGGGAAAAAAGTGTAAGTCCCCTTACCTTAGAACAACCTACCTTAGAGCGCCATTGTGAGGGAGGGATGAGAAATTCGTGCCAAGCACATTGTGCATGACCTGCCAGGTAAAGGGTAGCCACCCTGATTGTATCATTTTGAGGGAGTGGATGTGGAAGAACCGCTCACGCGCCTGGTTCTTAGTGGTGCTAAATAAATGGAGTTAATGAAGGACTCTCTTTGCTCTTGGCTTGGGAGCTAGGAGCCCAGGAGACACTTGGCACCAAGTGGTCAGGAGAGCCAGCCCTACGACATGGAAAGGAGCAAGGGAGCCTTTATAATACTCCCGAGAGGTCCCGCGAGCTGATGGGTTTTGCCCAGTGTCAGGTGACGATATCACCCAACCAGACTTCTTTAGCCAGGAACTGGGACTGTCCCAGGCAAGTCAAGGTATATGATGATCCTAGCGGCTAGCCCAAAGCCGTACGAGTAGCTGGGGACGGAATTGGGACGGAACTTAGATCTGCCGCTCTCTGTCTCCAAGGCCTTTCCCATACTTGATGTTATTTAACACCAATAACAGCCGTGTGAAGGGATGACTCCCACAGTGAGAGGAGCAGCGGGCGCTCCAACCTGTGCTGCCGACTCGGCTCAGGGATGGTGTTCAGCTC
This sequence comes from Myotis lucifugus, assembly GCF_000147115.1. Taxonomy (NCBI): domain Eukaryota; kingdom Metazoa; phylum Chordata; class Mammalia; order Chiroptera; family Vespertilionidae; genus Myotis; species Myotis lucifugus. Next base: position 175,263 of record NW_005871850.1, on the reverse strand, counting down.
CGGGCGCTGGCCCTCAACTCCGAGACTCACGGCTGGTTGTTTGAGGGAAGCAGACTCGGTCTCACTTCACAGGGCCCGTGTCATGCTGCTGTCCCCCTCTGGGAGGACATGTGCAGAGGGGCTCCTGGTGTTGGTGTGAGGGGTTAGACCTGATGATTTCAGAGGCTCCTTCCCTACTTTACGTGTGTGTCTTCAAACACCTTGAGAGCAGGTTTGGTGTATTCTTTGAATTCTCTACACTCAGGAAATGTTAAAGCTACAATAGGAACACAACCCCAGGAGCAAGACAACCCTGGGACTGGGCGGGACACCCTCATTTGCTGGCTGGGGGCCGTGTGGGGAGCCCTTACATTTTCTGAGCTTCGTTTTCTCACTGGTAAAATGCAGATTAGCTTCCCCCCTCCCTCCCCCACAGACTGAGCTGGACAATAAAATAAATTAGTATAAGTGAGTACATTGTAAACAAAGACGTGCTGTACAAATAGCAATGTTTCCGTTGCCGGCTTTCAATGTTGTTTCCAAATTGCTTGTCTTACCCATTTATAGACAGAAGAAGAACAAAAAAGGGCCATGGAAAGAGCCCAGGCCGTGGGTCAGACAGCCCGGACTGGGATCCCAAAATAGCAGCCACTCGTGTGACTCCAGCCCTGTGGTGTCCTTTCCAGACCTCTTTTTTTAAAAAAAGACTGGCTGCCTTCCATGTCTGTTTTCTATGCTCTATGATCGTCAACCTGCACGCTTACCACCACGGAGCAGCCGCCTCGGGCAGCTTTGTGTGCTGTCCTAGAGGCCTTCTCTGTGGGGAGCGGCTACAGCGTTTGGACAGGTTCAAGCCTCGGACTAATGAGAGGTCACGGTCCTCTCGTGGCAAAGCCACGTGCAAGTCCCAGCTTGGAGGGCAAAGCCCTCCCTGAACAATGATAGCCAAAGGCTATATAGTAGTTGTAAGCTTGACCTGGTCCAAACCTGTGGTCCCAGGTGGCTGAGTGATATGGGCTGCGGGCGGTGCAGCAAGTGCTGCCAAAACAAAGCTTGATGGAGTTCAGGTGCATGTAATTGAGTAGCTCCGAAACCCCTGAGAACATTGTAAACATCTTGACCAGCCCTTGCTTTGCCTCCTGGGATCTGCTATAAAACAAAGACTCGGCTTGCAGGCGGTGGCACTGTCTCTCCATCCGAGAGCAGCGTCCCACCCGGCCCCAGCTTCATTCTTTGTCTGTCTTCTTTAATCCCTCACCGCCCCCTCAGGTTCACCCCTGGCTGTGCTGAGCGCAGCATACTTCTCCCTCAGCTCCTGGGCGCCTCTGTTGGAAACCCTTGCTGGCTGGCTGGCTGGCAGGCACACTGGACATCCTCTCCACTTGGTTTGCCCTGAAGATGTGTTCTGTTGATAACTCATTCCTACTCCTCGGAAAACAATTCTATAAAAACTCAATTGATTTTCCACGGGCTCTGGGCAGGGATGAGGGAGAGCACATGATTATTTTATAAAAAATACTAGAGGCCCGATGCACCAAATTCGTGCAAGAGTAGGCCTTCCTTCCCTGGCTGCTGGCACCAGCTTCCCTCTGGCACCCGGGACCCGGGCTTCCCTCACAGCCCGGCTTCATCCGTAAGGTCGTCTGGAAGGACTTCCGGTCTAATTAGCATATTATGCTTTTATTATAGATGAACAATAAAATAAGTCATAAAACAGTACTGGGCACATAGTAGAGAGTCAATAAATGCTTGCTGGCTTAAAGCAAAGTGAGGTCTCAGGTACTTTTTCCATGGCTGCTGTATTTGCTGAGAGAACCAAGCCTGTCCTCCATTATATGTTTTTTATTTTTTTAAAATATATTTTTATTGATTTCAGAGAGGAAGGGAGAGAGAGAGAGAGAGAGAAACATTGGTGATGAGAGAGCATCATCCATTGGCTGCCTCCTGCTTGCCCCCACAGTAGGGATCAAGTCTATAACAGGGGCATGTGCCCTGACCAGAATCGCCTTCATAGGACCACTGAGCCACTCCAGCTGGGCTCCATTATACCGTGTTTTAATTAAAAAAGAAACACATGCCCATGGTAAAAAACTAATTAGGAAACTAATCTGCATTTTATCAGTGAGAAAACGAAGCTCAGAAAATGTAAGGGCTTGGCCTGAACCACCGTGGGATACGTTTAAGCCAACTGCAAATAAGTAAATAAACGAATCCATAAATAAAATTAATAGGTAATTATCCAAATCCGGAGCCAATTACAGAAAAAGACGTCAACACGTGACTAAACAAAGTAGTGCTTCTGCACCCACGGCCTCCTTTATGTCCAAGTACAAACAAGGACTTTTCCGCCCTCCCCGCTCTTCCCTGGGGTCTGCATCCTCCCTCTCCCCCCTCCCCCGCCCCTCCCCTCCCTTGCCCCGCCCCCTCCCTTGCCCTTGCCCCGCCCCCTCCAGACGTCTCTTCTAAAACCCGGAGCGGATC
>NW_005871850.1:116065-171711 GCF_000147115.1 Myotis lucifugus | reverse complement strand
GTTCTCCCCGTCCCCGTCTCCCCGGTCCCGATCTCCCCGGTCCCGGTTCTCCCCGGGCCTTTCTGCTGGGCGCCCCAGGGCGGCGCCACAGGTCATGGCCCGGCTCACACTGCGAAGGCCAGGCCCCTGACAGCCTGCAGGTCGAGCTACAGTCAGGCCCTGCAGTGCCCGCGGGCAGGTGCCGGGGAGCCCCGGGCGAGGTCTGCGTGCCCTCAGGGCAGGTGCTGGCGCCCCAACACAGTGCCGGGAGCCCCGGGCGAGGTCTGGTTCCTCTTGTTTGTGTTCCTTAAATTGTGTGGCAGACTCAGCGTCTAGGGCAGCGGTTCTCAACCTGTGGGTCCCGACCCCTATGGCGGACGAACGACCCTTTCACAGGGGTCGCCTAAGACCATCCTGCATATCAGATATTTACATGACGATTCATGACAGTAGCCACATTACAGTTATGAAGTAGCAACGAAAATAATTTTATGGTTGGGTCACACATGAGGAACTGTATTTAAAGGGCCAGAAGGTTGAGAACCACTGGTATAGAGGGAAGAGTGGTGTCAAGAAAGATAGTTTTCAGCCCTGACCGGTTTGGCTCAGTGGATAGAGCGTCGGCCTGGGGACTGAAGGATCCCAGGTTCGATTCTGGTCAAGGGCATGTACCTTGGTTGTGGGCACATCCCCATTAGGAGGTGTGTAAGAGGCAGCTGGTTGATGTTTCTAACTCTCTATCCCTCTCCCTTCCTCTCTGTAAAAAATCAATAAAACATATATAAAAAAAAGAGAATTTACTCTTTAAAAAAATAGTTTTCAGATAACAGCTTTCCTGAGAGTGTTCACATGCCATAAAATCCACCCACGTAAAGGGAACACGTTTCAGTGTCGTCACTGTCGGGCAACATGATTATCCCAGAACATCTCATCACTCAGGAGGAAGTCTCCTACCATGGGCCGTCACGCCCTCCCTCCGCTGCCCAGCAGCCGCGGGGTTACCTCCTGTCTATGGATTTGCATTTTTGGGGCATCCTATATAATAAAAGCATAGTATGCAGATTTCGTGCACGGGGCCTCTAGTTTCATATAAATGGAATCATAGGATATGTGGCCTCTCGTGATTGGCTTCTTTCACAATATTTTCAAGGGTCAAGAAGTTGCAGGCGTATCTGTACTTTGTTTCTTTTTAACGCTGAGTGATATTGTGTGGACAGACTGTTTTCTTTTTTAAAAAAAATATATTTTATTGATTTTTTTACAGAGAGGAAGGGAGAGGGATAGAGAGTTAGAAACATCGATCAGCTGCCTCCTACACACTCCTACTGGGGATGTGCCCACAACCAAGGTACGTGCCCTTGACCAGAATTGAACCTGGGACCCTTCAGTCCTCAGGCCGATGCTCTATCCACTGAGCCACACCAGTCAGGGCCAGACTGTTTTCTTTATCAGCGGATGGATGTTCTTGCAGTTTCCACTTTTTGGCTTTTATGAATAATCCTGCTACAAACATTTGTGAGCTAGTTTTTGTGTGGACATAGGTTTTTCAAATCTCTTTGGTATGTACCTAGGAGTAGAATTGCTTGTTATATGGTAACTATTTAACTTTTTGAGGAACTACAAAGGTGAAGACCATATATATATATATATATATATATATATATATATACACATATATGTTTTTGTTGATTTCAGAGAGATGAAGGGAAAGGGAGAGGGAGGTAGAAACATCAATCATGATAGAGAATCATTGATCGGCTGCCCCCTGCACGCCCCCTACTGGGCATGTGCCTTGACTGGGAATTGAACTATGACCTCCTGGCTCATAGGTCAATGTTCAACCACTGAGCCCCACTGGCTGGGTGAGAAATATATTTTTAGTTTTACTATTTCTTTTTAATCCTCACCTGATATTTTTTCCATTGCTTTTTAGAGAGAGTGGAAGGGAGAGGGAGAAACACCGATGTGAGAGAGACACATGGATTGGTTGCCTTGTGCGATGCCCCCGACCAGGGCCGGGAGCCTGCAACTGAAGTCTGTGCCCTTCACATGAATTGAACCCAGGACCCTTTAGTCCGCAGGCCTCTGCTCTATCCACTGAGCAAAACCAGTAGCAGGCGCAGCAAGGCCAGGATGAGCGGCAGTGGAGCTGCACCCGGCCCCGGCTGGGCTCCTCCCTGGCCACCTGCCACCTCGGAACGGCTACATCCCTCGGGGGTCCCAAATTGCGAGAGGGCGCAGGCCAGGCTGAGGGACCCCGTTTCATCTCAGTATCTTTTTAAAAAATCAGAATTTTAATTTGGAGCTATGGTATGGATTTCTATGCATCTGTAGGAAATAACAGTGAGAGAGCCTACAGACCCTGTGCCCAGTTCCCCCTGGTGGTGCCAGCCGGCCACACTCTGGTCCAATATCAAAACCAGAGCATCCCCCTAACCAGTTTGGCTCGGTGGGTAGAGCATCGGCCTTTGGACTGAAAGGTCCCAGGTTCGATTCCGGCCAAGGGCATGTACCTGGGTTGTGGGCACATCCCCAGTAGGGGGTGTGCAAGAGGCAGCTGATCGATGTTCCTCTCTCATTGATGTCTCTAACTCTCTATCCCTCTCCCTTCCGCTCTGTGAAAAATCAATAAAATATATTTAAAAAAAAACAAACAACCAGAGCATCCACTCACTAGCCCTTTGAGGCTTGTGTGACTATCCTCATTTTTATTCATCATTTAACTGGGGTTTAGAGACGCAGACAGGCCTGCCCCTGCTCACCCACGTGGTTAGTAGAGTCAGGAGTTGACCGTGGTCTTCAGATTTCCTGGCATTTCCATTTCCATTGTGATGGTCTCTGGGAGGGGGCGGTATTCAGTCCATTTGGTCATTCATTCGCTCATTCATTCAACAAACACTTTGGAGTACCTTCTATGGGCCAGATACTTTCCTATGGGTAATCTAATTTAATTCTTCAGCAGTGCTGCTAATCATGTACTCTGGTTTCCTTTTGATGTCCGACAGTATTGGCTCAGACAGGTTACGAAAGCTCTCCCAGGGCACCACCGTTTATAACGGAGGGACGGTAAATGTGTAGGACCCCTCTTTTTCTGTCAGGCAGTGTGCTGGGTATTTCACCTAGCAACCTTCCTGAACCCAGATAGATTCTCATAAGGCACGTTTTCTTATCTCCATGATTTTGCAACTTAGGAACTTAGGCAGCCTGGAGTTCAAGTCCAGACCTTTGGATCCCACGGTGCTTCTTCTCACTGTATTCTCATTTGTTCCTTCATTCAGCAAACATGCCTGAGCACTGACGGCACCAGTGCCCAGCCGGGCGGGAGCAGAAAATGAGGGGCAGCCCCTTTTCTGCAGGAGCTCGGAGCCCAGTCCAGGAGTGGGGGGACTGTGGTGGGAGCTGTGGCAGTCATCTGCAGAACTCGGGGGACAAGCTGTCTTCCATGGCTTCGCGTGGGGCGTACCCTGCCTCCCAGGTGGTCAGCGTCAGTCCCCATCCCTAAGCAGCCTTCACAACCGACCGCGTGCGCCTCAAAGTCTCCTTTCGTGTCTTCGGGCAGGGACTTCGCCATGAGCGTGCCGGACTACATGCAGTGCGCCGAGGACCACCAGACGCTCCTCGTGGTGGTGCAGCCCGTGGGGGTCGTCTCCGAAGAGAACTTCTTCCGGATCTACAAGAGGATCTGCTCCGTGAGCCAGATCAGCGTGCGGGACTCCCAGCGCGTGCTGTACATCCGCTACCGGCACCACTACCCGCCCGAGAACAACGAGTGGGGCGACTTCCAGACCCACCGCAAGGTCGTGGGCCTCGTCACCATCACCGACTGCTGCTCGGCCAAGGACTGGCCGCAGACCTTCGAGAAGTTCCACATGCAGAAGGAGATCTACGGCTCCACCCTCTACGACTCCAGGCTCTTCGTCTTCGGGCTGCAGGGGGAGATCGCCGAGCAGCCGCGCACCGACGTGGCCTTCTACCCCAGCTATGAGGCCTGCCCAGGCGTGGAGAAGAGGATCGAGGACTTCATCGAGTCACTCTTCATTGTGCTCGAGTCCAAGCGTCTGGACAGGGCCACCGACAAGTCCGGGGACAAGGTCCCCCTGCTCTGCGTCCCCTTCGAGAAGAAGGACTTTGTCGGCCTGGACACGGACAGTAGGTAAGTTCACCTGGAGGCCCGGGGTCCTGGCTGCGAGCTTGGGGGGCTTCCTGACACCCAGAAGGGACCCGGGTGGAACTTCATGGCAGGAAAGGGTAGAAAGGTGCAGTCCATTCGTGTTTAGCCTTTTCAAAACGGGACAGCCTTTGCCTCAGGGAAATCCTCTTAGGGTTAGTGTGCACACTGACTCCCCCTTTTCAGCCGCGCCCCCTAGTAGAACCGCCCCCCCCCCCCCTGGTGTCCAATACAGTGGCCAGAGCCCCTGTGGCTCGTGAGCACCAGGGAGGAGGCTAGTCTGAGCCGAGATGTGCTGTAAGAGAAATGCACATCAGCTTTGGAGACTTAGAACAGAAAAAATAAAGTAAAATACCTCATTAATGTTTTGATATTGACTACATGTCAGATTGATAATACTTTACATATATTAGGTTAAATAAAATAAGTTATTAAATCAGTTTCAATAATTTACTTTTGCTTTTTACTTTTTTAAATGTGGCAACTAGAAAAGTTTACTCATGTGGTGCACATTGTATGCCTGTTGGACAGCGCTGCCCTAGAGCCCAGATGGAACTTACTTCTTCAGGGTCACCCGTGGTTCTAGAGGAGAGGCCGAGTCTGGAGAGGTGGCAGGACCGGTGCCAGCTGAGCTGGAAGTGGACCCGTGTCTCCCGGTGCCCGGACCGGGTATCATGCTTGGGTCAACCCCGCTTTGCCACTTGGTAGCCACAGTGTCAGACCCAGGATCTCAGGGACACCCCCAGGGACTTCCCAGAGAGCTCCTTACTCAGATGGGACTGTGTTTCCAGTGTCCGCAGAACAGGGAGTGTGGCTGGGGCAGAAGGTCGGTCCTCACGCTTTCCCTGCAGTTAAGTCGGTTAAGTCGACAGCTTCACTCTGCACTGGAATTACAGATGAGCTCTTCTGGGCCCTTCCCCTCTCTCCCTCTCTCCTCTCTCCTTCTCTCTCCCCCTCTCCCTCTCTCCCTCTCTCCCTCTCTCCCTCTCTCCCTCTCTCCCTCTCTCCCTCTCTCCTCTTTCTCACTCTCCCTCTCCCCCTCTCCCCCTCTCCCCCTCTCCCCCTCTCCCCCTCTCCCCCTCTCCCCCTCTCCCCTTCTCTGTCTCCCCGGCTGCCATGGCGGCATCTGTCCAGCAGAGGACTAGATGCAAGCCAGGGCTACCACTGCTTGCCAAGACGTGGCCCTTTGCTAGGGGAGCTGGGGAGCCATGTGGCCTGGGCTTCCTGCCTTGGGCCCTCTGCGTCTTTCCTCCCTCCAATGTAGACTTCAGACGATGGTCTCGCAGGTGAGGAGTCACTGACATGTGCACGCAGGCCAAGGCCTGCTGCAAATTGACGCTCAGTGTGTTTCTTGAATGGACCCTAAGGTCAAACACTGCCTTTCTGGTGGTTGCTAAGTTGGCAGAGAAAATGTCACAGAATTGAGAAAAAAATGGCCCAGGCCAGCTCTGCCAGTGAGAAGCGCAGATCAGCCCATCAGGGTCTGGAGTAATTTTTCCTTCCTCCCCGGACACGTTTATAAGGTCTGAGGGAAGGACAAGGCCTGCCATACCCATGATGCATGCTGGATGGCGGGGGCCCTGTGATCATGTGCCAGCGCTCCCTCCCCCTCCTGGGAGCTGAGGGGCTGGTTTAGGAGTCTGGGCAGCTGTCGAGGGCAGAGCTGCTGAGCCTCCTGGGCTGTCAGGTGGCTCATCCCTTATGGAACGGGGCTGCATAGCGCCCAGGGCTCCCTGTCCTCCCCATGTCACCACAGCCTGCGGTTGGCAGGGACTGGCTTCTCCCCACTGCACAGGCCGCTGGGTGACTTTTGCTTATCAACTTCTAGGCTTCGAGGCTGCAGACCCACGGCCCATCCTATTCTAACCGCTCTCCAAACACTCAGCATCATTTGAACTCCAGTGGGATACCAGTGACCCCCAATCAGACCCATCCCCTCTAGTCACTGGTAACCTGCTGTGGCCTCCACGGCTCCATAGTCACTCACCTTTACTACAGTGCTTTGGGGCAGGAGTGATACAAAGCGTAGAGGGGAGATGAGATAGGATTTCGTAGCCCAAAGGGAAATGTCCAGGAGTAGGTCCCACTTGGGTTTGGCGAACTGACCCCCTGACGGCTTCCTGGCAGATGCCGCTCACTTCAGGCCCAGGCCCCCGGGAGCCCAGGGGTGGGTGGGTCTTACTTAGGCGTCGAGTGTGTCCCCAGCCTCCTCGGCGCCCGCCGTAAATTCAAATTCCTGTACATGGAGAGTCGTAGCTGCCAAAGTTATTTTTGTTCTTGTGTGTTTCTAATTTTTGCTTGTTCCTCTTTCCTTTCTTTTCCTTTTCTTTTCTCTCATACCGCCCTGTGAGTATGTTGTTGGGTCTGAAAAGGTAGGCTGGGAACATTCTGCTTGGAAAGTAGCTAGATTTCCATCCGTGCTGCCGCCTCCTCGCCTCCATCGCTTTCAGAACAAAATCTTGCTGCTGCCTTGACCCGTGTAGCATCCTGGTCATCCTTTTATTTTCTAAAATTTTATTAGCTGCTTTAGCATGTAACTCACTGGTGTTTGGTCTCTGTTGAAATACTTGCTTTGGGGACCTTGTTGTTCTTACTTAGTATTTGTAACCAACGAGCCTGTATTAATTTTTTCATTCGTACGAGGAAGGGAGATGCTGTTTCCGGTGGCCGCGAGGGCTCTCTCCTGGGCTGCTTTAACCTAGAAGGTCGAGCGCCTTGCTTGATTCTGGCTTTTAACTGAGCGCATTTGGCACGTGGCTCTTGGCTGCGGCTGTGTGCATGGCGGGGTTTCGTGGCCACGGTCACCAGCAAAGGGACGCCGTTGGAGGAAGCGGCCCCCGGAGTTTCTCTTGCTTTCCCCTTGAGCATGCCAGGACTTCGCTTCGCCTTAGCAACCTACGAAGGGGCGGAGGCTCCTCGAAAATCAACACCAGTCTTATGCCCCTTTCCGAGGGCGACTTTTCCAAGTGTCAGGAAGGTATGGCTGCTCGTACGCAGCCAGTTCATAGTCCTTGTGGACACCAGGACCTTTCATTGACCCTGGTGCCCACTCTCCAGCCAATAAGCGGTCAGAGCCAGACACGCGTTTCACCTTCCGTGGTTGTACGGCCCTTACCTGCAGCAGCCTTTACCTTGAACCCTGTGTTGGCCGGAAGTGGCTGTTTCTGTGTGTGCTGAGGCTGATGTGTGTCACTGAGGGACATGTCCCGAAGGGACCATCTCTGGTGACCTAGGACTCATCCCACCCCGTGGGGAAAGGTTTTGCCACCACCATGGCCAGGAGGCCTGGGCTCTTTAATGCTTTGGTCCAAGTGTGAGCACGTTCACCTCAATTGAGACAGGCTGCCTTCCTGCAAGATTCGGTCACATTCTGGGGCGGGGAGAACAAAACACAAGTAAGTGTAGCAGGTTCCAGAACTTGAAGCTGTGTGGCTTGGAAAATGCGTGGCGGGGATCCCGTGAGGGCTGGTCATGCCCCGGACCACAGGGCCTTTGTGGTCACTCACCCGCTCCCAGGTGATCGGTGTGAGAATAGCCTTGCTGGGTTCCTCCTTTCTCTCCAGCTCCCCCCATGCAGGTATGCCACAAGCAAGGTCACTCCTAGACATCAGGCCCCTCTCCTGAGCCACCTCCTGGCCTCCTGTGAGACTTAACGTGCTTTCCCTAAGTGACCGGGCGGGGGAGGCCTCCCTCTCAGAGGGCTGTGGCTCCCACGCTTCGAGCGAGTGTCCTGTGTTGGGAAGAGGGAATAATTTACTTTTTTTGAAGCGTTCAGGCAGGATGCTTTAAAGCAGATTTTACTCTATTAGGTTAGGAGTAAATTCTTTTAAAAAATCAAGTCTAATTCAAAATCTCCTGTGGGTCAATATCATGGTAGTACTGGTAAACTCAGCCGCGTGTTACAAGTGGAGAATCATGTCACTGTTGGGGAAAGAGAACTTGGTTTTGGACACAGTTCTTTTCCTGATCAGAGCAGGAGAGCACAGCAGGTGAGGGAGCCCGCACTGCCCTCGTGTGGGCGGGCGAAGCTTTGCGCCGGGCAGAGGGATCCGTTTTCTCAGGGGCACAGGGAGCTGCGCCTGAAGTTTGGTGCCGTTTGTATGACTGTTATTTCGCATCAGGGGAAGATAAGCGTTCCTCTCAGCGCATCACGTGGGTCTCAGAGTGAGACGCTCGAACGGGTGCTCAGTGAGCCTGTCCCCTGACAGCTCCAGTGGCGTGTGCACATTTGTGAGAATACTTGACTTTGGGGCCTGGGCTGTGATGAAAAAAAAATGTGTTTATTGATTTTAGTTAGAGAGGAAGGGAGAGAGATAGAAACATTGGTGAGAGAGAAACATCAACATTGGTCGGCGGCCTCCTGAAGGCCCCCCACGGGGGATCAAGCCTGCAACCTGGGCTCGTTCCCTCTTCGGGCATCGAACCAGTGACCCTTTGATGCATGGGATGACGCTCAACCCATTGAGCCACACTGGCCAGGCTGGGCTGTGATTTCGCTCTTTCTCCTCCCTTCCTTCATCTCTCTTTCTCCTCTTCCCAAATGCCCTCCTAGAGGTCATGGTCTCGATGGAAGGGATGGACAGACACCCAGAGAGTAACTAGGCCGACCTGCTATGGAGGGCAGCCCAGCTGAGAGCTAGAGGGATTTCCAGGGAAGCTTTCCTGGTGGGAGAGGGCTCTGTATTGACTTCTCAAGATAAAGTCGGAGTGAGCCAGGTGAAGGGGCCGAGAGGGGGCTCAGGTGGCAGAGAAGGCTGCCAGCAGGGGTGACCTTGGGGAGCGGTAGTCCCGCCGCTGCTGTCTGGAGGAAGGAGTGGGTTGGGCAGGAGTGGCTGTGCGTACCTTTGCGACCCATCCATTCATTTGATTTTGAGTGTCCGGGGAAAGAAGGGTGGATACACAATATTAAGCAAAACATGCTTGCCTTTTTGGAGCTTACAGATACCAGAAGTTGATTCAGCACAGACTGTTCTAGGAACACGGCAGGGACTCCTAGCCCAGCGTGCAGAAGCTGGAGGCAGGGAAGGCTCGCTTGAGAAACTGACAGTCACACTGAGCCCTAAGGAGAGTGGGCAGTAGCGAGGTGGAAGGGTCAGGTCACAGGGGACCCCAGTACCTCAGTGTGGCTCTGGGGTGTGGGGAAGTAGTGAGAGGGGCTGGACCTGAACTGGAGAACCTTTGAAGGCTTTGAAGTGCTTTGGGAAGGTTACGCTGAGCATGTGTGTGTGTGTGTGGTCACGGACAGGGGTTAGACGAACATAGAAGGTTCTTGAGGTGACCCGTGGTGGGGAGAGATGACATGTCCGGCTGGGATGGCAGAGGCATATGGATGTAGTACTTCCTGTGGGGAGGGCTTGTGAGCGGAGCCATAGGAGGGACGGGAGGGAGGCTGGTGAGTCCCCTTCTATCCCTCTCTGCCTTATGTGATGATCTGAGTATTTGGAACAGAAAAGCTAAATTCCAGGGTAGCGAAAGAAAAAGAGTTTGTGGAGCTCATTAGAGTTAGATCTGATAGGATGTAACTTCGTATTGAAACCTGCCAATAACATTTGTTTAGCTGGACCCCTCCCACCTTCTGGATTTCCATCCGGGTTTTTACTCTTGATACTATTGCTTTCCATGGTCAGGGAAGAGTTACTATAGCTGTGACTTTTCTTAAAAAAAATCATATCTTCTAAGAAATGTAATAGTCAAGAGATTATTTAAAAATGATGAAGGAAGCTTTTGGTGTAGTTTCTTTGGTTTCTGAGTTGACATGGAATTCAAAGCCTTTGCATTATTTAATGGCACATCCTTGCCAACATTTAAAGAGCTGTCAGCGCCCAGGCCCCGCCCGCGCAAAGCATTACTAACGCTCACTCTGAAATCGTGAAGATCCAGGTCTTGTTTGCAGAAGCCAAATGCTTGGCTTATAATAGGCAGCCTCACTCTCTTTATAAAATAATAATACGTTTGTAGTTAAGGAAGTGGAAGTTAATCGTGTTTTTAAAAAGCTACAACATACTTTCTTGTGCTAATGTTGTGATCAGAACATCTGAAAAGAAAACTCCTGCGCTCACATTGTCCAGGTGACACACACGGTGGGAGTTGTTTCTCCCTGTGACACTGAAAAAATAACTTAGACGCCAGGACCGCTCCAGCTCGCATACTGGCAATGATGGCTGCTGGCTGTCCTGATAGAGCCTCTAGTTGCCTTTGTAGCTTTTTTTCTTTTTTTGTAGCGAGAGAGCTGCGTAGCTGCTTAGCCAGTGTGCCGGGGGGCAGAAGTCGGGCCTTCGCAGTGATGTGTTTCCACGCGTTTTATCTTTCAGACATTACAAGAAGAGGTGCCAGGGGCGCATGCGGAAGCACGTGGGGGACCTGTGCCTGCAGGCGGGCATGCTGCAGGACTCCCTGGTGCACTACCACATGGCCGTGGAGCTGCTCCGCGCCGTGAACGACTTCCTGTGGCTCGGCGGTAAGGCGATCTGACGAAGCTGGTCAGATATGTGATTATGGCAACTGTTATCTGAAATAAGAGAACCGAAAAAATGGGCCTAAACACAAGGGATGGGCAGGAGAAGCAGGCAGCCTGCTGGGGGCCGTGGGCAGTGGCCTGGCAGCGTCCCGGCCTCGCCTCTGGCACTCCCCACCCAGGTCGTGCCCCAGTCCCACTGGAGCACGGTGCCCTTCGTTTACCAAGTCCTGATTCCCTGGTCCGCTTGTTTTTAATTTTAGCACATCTCGCCCTCTGCTTAGAATGCCATCCCCCCACTCCTCATTCTTCAACACCTCGTCCATACATTAGCAGGTGAATGGATAAGTACAGTGCAGTATATCCAGATGGTGGAGTAGACATAAAAATGAATGAAATGCTGCCCAGCCGGCGTGGCTCTGTGGGTGAACGTTGTCCCATGCACCAAGAGGTCATGGTTCAATTTCCAGTCGGGGCACATGCCCAGGTTGTGGGCTTAATCCTCAGTGTGGGATGTGCAGGAGGCAGCTGGTCAATGATTCTCTGGCATCATTGATGTTTTTTTTTCTCTCTCTCTTTCCTTTCCTCTCTGAAATCAATAAAAATATGTTAAAAAAGAAAAAGAAAAAGGAGTTGCCACATAAATACTTAAATCCTTTTGTGGTTTTATTTTTGAATACAGTAAATATCTCCAGCTGTAGCCTACACACACACACACACACACACACACACACACACACACACACAAGCGCTCTGTGATCCTCGGTATTTTCTTAGCATGTCAGAGTTTTAAGACCAAAAAGTTTGGGAACTGCTATGCTAATGAATGAGATGAGCACAACTGTTGCACAACTTACAGGGCACGTGGCCTCGCCTGAGATTCTTAGGCCATAACTGCCATTGACAGCAGAAGGAAACGTACTCCAGGTTAGTGTGGCTGCCCTTGAGGAGGAGGCACGCCCGTAGGTGTTTGCTCTAAATGGAACGGATGCATTTGGGGTGTCTGATGTGGAAAGACATCCTGGTCCTGCTTTGGTGGCATTACTTCTAAAATACATTCTTATTGATTTCAGCGAGGAAGGAAGAGGGAGAGAGAGAGAGAAACATCAATGATGAGAGAGAATCATTGATTGGCTGCCTCCTGCTTGCCCCCTTCTGAGGATCAAGCCCGCAACCCAAATATGTGCTCTTGACTGGAATCGAACCTGGGTCCCTTCAGTCCACAGGTCAATGCTCTATCCACTGAGCCAAACCAGCTAGGGCTGATGGCATTACTTTTAAATATTGTCAGTGCAGGGCACTTCCCACACATCACAGTGTCAGAATCTGGCACAGCACCTGCCACCCAGTAAGCTCTAAACCACGGGTGGGGAACGTTCGGCCTACAGGCTGTATAAGGCCTGAGAAATCATTTGGTCTGGCCCTGCCAATACATTAGGGGTGAGTTAATTAAATGTTGACCAAACTAAACAGGCAAATTTTTTTAAAATGTCCAAATCAGTTTTTATTGACTATTTCTATAGCAGGCTAATTTTTAAGTTGATAATTTTGTATGGCCCGCGAATGATGTTATAAATACCCAAATGGCCCTTGGCAGAAAAAGGTTCCCCACCCCGGCTACACTGTTGGTTAAATGAATGGCTGGCTGGCTGAGGGGCTGGCCCATTTCACTTGCGGATGCAGTCCCTCCGTGGAGCCTTGAGCATCGTGGGAGTTTTCTGGGGTGCCAGCCTTGACGGTGGCACCTGGAAGATGACCGTCGGCATGCTCCTGTGTATCACAGAACCAGTGGCCGTGGGCGTGATCTTTGTTGTGAGGAAAATGGGCATTTCCACGTAAAGTGTCCTGGGCATGCGTAGGCTCTGCGATTTGAGCTGGGAATGGGCCACTGACTTACTGATGGTCCTGTTTATTTTTTATGCCCAGCTGCCCTGGAAGGGCTGTGTTCGGCTTCTGTCATCTATCACTACCCTGGTGGGACCGGTGGCAAGAATGGAGCTCGCAGGTGCCAGGGGGGCTCACTTCCTGCCGAGGCAACCAACAGACACCGACCAGGTGAGCGCGCCCTTTCCTGTCTGGGCTCAGTCACTGTCCTGAGTGGGCAGGGTCATTGTTTCTGTCTGCCTCTGAGTCAAGCCTGACAGTGTTTCAGTCAAGTGTAGTGTCTGTGCGGTCAGAATCCTTGCACACGAGATGTTTCCTTCTGATCTTATTGAATATTTATCCATCTTGAGTCTTGCGGATCATATGAATGGATTGCAGTGATTGGCGGATTTCTGGGACACTTGCCTAAATTTCAGGGTCCACCGACCCTGAAGTTCTGTGTCTGGGGATCTTTATAATTGCTGTGCGTTTGGTGAAGTTCACCTCAGAGGTCCATTTTAATGGCTAATTCAGGGCCTGGGGACTGTTTCTTATTCTCCCGGGTGATGACATTTCTCTTAGTGAGTTACGTGTGATTGGCTTATGCTTCTTAGCCCTGATGCAGCGTAAACCATCTTGGTAGGGGAGACTCACCCGTGCTTATTGGATGAACTTAACCCTCCGACCCTCACTGAAGGAACTTGCCTGTGACGGTTCAGGAGGTATAGGTCACATGGCATAGGTCACAAAGATAATAACAACGATTGCAGAGATCAGGCTAGACACAGAACTACAAGGCATCTTTTGTTCTGTGAGATTTTTAGCATATTTCTCCCCAAAGAGAAAGTCTGCAGTAGTTCATTTGTATGGGATGGAAAGGCCTTGAATTCCCTTTCCCCCTGTAACCCATCCCCATTCTTAGCAAAGAGGGCAGGGACCACCATTGTGTATCAGCCACCGGCGCTGCAGCCCTAGCCTGGGTGCCCTCTCTGCAGAACAGCTAGCGTGACTCTAATGGTTTTTGAAGATACTTCATCCTTCGGTGGAGCTGTTCCTGACGACTTGAGAGGAGAGAGAAGTGCGCCGACAGCGGATAAGGGAAGAGTGAGGTGGAGAATCCTTCCTCTGCTCCTCCCTTTCTTGTGCTCTCCACCAGTATTTACCCCTCGTTGTGCTAACTTCTGTCTCTGGTGCGAGAGGACAGCATTTCAGGTCTATGTCTTCTCCAGGCAGCTGCCAGCGCTGTGAGCTCCCACATAGCCAGACAGGCGGACGCCTGCTTTATTTTCTCCTCGGGAGGCAGGCCTCTGTGCTCCTCTGGGGGTGCTGAGGCTGGAGGGTGGTCCCCTGTGACCTGAAGTTAGGTATGGAGAGGGAGACGGTGTTGCTGATGTGACTAGTGAGGCTCCAGGGACTTTTTACGGCAGTGTTTCCTTCCCCCCTTGCTGAACGTAGGCAGAAGCAGTTTTCAGCTTTTTTGAAAACCTGCTCTGTCTGCAGAAGAGAAATGTCTTTATGTAGTTTTGCCCAAAAAACCCTCATGAACCTTGGGCGCTTTTCAGTGTTGAAGGCGGTCTCTGGGGAAGTGCCCCTGAGGCTCCGTGAGAGCTGGGGGAGCGGTGTGAGCCGCATGGAGGCCGGAAACTGCGGCCCTGCCTTCCAGCAGCCAGGCTCCAGGCCCGTGAGCAGGCTCGATCACAGGACACACACATTGCTTGATCTTGCAAATTAATTTCACAATGATCAGCGTGCGTGGCAGCCTCCTCTTACATCAGGGATTAGGGCGCCAGCTGTCTGAGACGAGGCCCGGACAAACCAACTATTTAACATTCTGCCTGGAAGTTCTATCTCAGGGTCCTTTTCCACAGCCCAGCAGCGGAAATACAGATGGAGCATGCTGTGCCGTCTCTCTGTGCCTCGATGATCTTGTCTGTGAATTGGGGAAGAGAGTGATAGTCCCTACCCCCCAGGGCTCTGGGGAGGTTGAGTGAGACACACATAGAAATGCCTGCACCTGGTCCATGCCGGCAGGTCTCGTTGTCAGTGCTGTTGCTGTTGGCAATATGAACTCATGAATAATGTTAAAGATCCAGGCTGCATGGCTCTCAAGCAGATTTCCTCTAAGAAAAGGAAATTCCCCCCCCCTCACTTAAAGTTGAGTTATCTTAGTTTCAAAAGAATTCTGTAGTCTCTACCTATTTTTGCTTTAATTCTTGTTTTGTTTTACTTTAAAAAAAAGATGTTTTTATTGATTTCAGAGAGGAAGGGAGAGAGAGATAGAAACATCAATGATGAGAGAGTATCACTGATTGGCTGCCTCCTGCACACCGACTACTGGGGATTGAGCCCCCAACTCTGGCCTGTACCCTGACCAGGAATTGAACCATGATCTCCTGGTTCATAGGTCGACTCTCAATGGCTGGGCTGTTTTACAGTTTTTAAAGACTTTCCTTGGTGACAGAAGATGTGACTCTGGGTGGTGAGCACACAGTGCAATATACAGATCTTATAACATAGAAACCCACATCTGAAACCTATGTGATTCTATTAACCAATGTCACCCCAATAAATCTAATAAAAAAGGGAAAAATATATAAAGACTTTCCTAGTAATCAAAGGTTAGAGGCCACAAATCCCCCCCCCAGATTTATATATGAACCCACAAGTCTATAATTAATGGACACAACTTGGTTTATTTAAAAAAAAAAATCAACAGGACATCTGTAATCCATCCAAAAGGAAGGAAATGGCTATTGACAAGTAACTGTTTCTCCTTAATGGTCATTTCTACTTTTTTGTCCTTAATTTATGAACAGTAATCATCATCATAATGGTCAAATAGCTATAAACTTCCCCAGCACCTTCCTTGGCCCTGTGCCGACTGCTCTCTGTACGTTTTACCTCCCAGCAGGCGTGGGGGGGCAGGTATCATATCTCCACTGGCAGGTGAGGGATTGAGGTGTAAAGAGATGAGGTGATTTGACCCAAATCATGCAGCGGGCGAGGGGCCGACTCGGGACCTGAACCCTGGTTGTATGATGACCAGGAAGCTTTCTTACCTGTCCCCCCATCAGCCTCCCAGGGACCGGTTGTCTGAGCTTCCGTGAGTTCATGAACGACAGGCGTTAGTGGTCTCAGCCTGCAGAGGCCCCAAAGGGGAGACAGCCGCGAGGATGGATGTAAGACAGAGTGGCAGAGACTAA
This sequence comes from Myotis lucifugus, assembly GCF_000147115.1. NCBI lineage: Eukaryota > Metazoa > Chordata > Mammalia > Chiroptera > Vespertilionidae > Myotis > Myotis lucifugus. The sequence continues at coordinate 156,044 of NW_005871850.1, read as the reverse complement.
GATTGCACATTTATTTCCACAAATGTTTTATTCTCAGCTAGTGACCAATGTCAGTGTTTCAAATTGTAACTGCGTACGCACTAAAAACAACATTAAAATGACTATAGTACAAAAAAGAAGTGGATTTTGAAAATCCAACCATTGCTAATGACTAATACTTGTTTTTTCCCCCCTCAAACTCATTCATTTTTTTTTAATCCTCACCTGAGGATATGTTTACTGATTTTTAGAGAGATAAGAGGGGGGAGAGGGAGAGAGAGAGAGAGAGAGAGAGAGAGAGAGACATCAATTGGTTGCCTCCCTTGTTGCCCCCACTGGGAATTGAATTGCAACCAAGGTATGAGCTCTGACCAGGAATCAAACCCACAGCCTTTTGGTGTTCTGGACGACGCTCCAACCAACTGAGCCACCCGGCCAGGGCTCAGTTCCATTATTATTATTTTTTTAGTGCAGTAAGAAGGTTTGATTAAATCCGTGTCATTCCAGCAATGTAGGGACTGGCTAACTTTCCTTAAGCTGAATAATTTAAAGATTATTTGTAAGAAGGTATATTTTGACAACTCAGAATTCATATGGCCATGTAATCATCCACTAAAACCTTTACATGACCATAGTCATTAATTTAGAAACATTGATATTCAGGGAATAAGCTTATCTCCTTTGCAGTTGAAGAAATTTTGATTTGTTTCTGTACCTTTAATCGGTTAAAAAAAAATTGAAAGTCACCTGTCACTTTGGCTACAGAGCGGGAATGAAAGGGGAGCCCATGATGTTTTCCTTTGTAAGTAAACGTTTTCACATTTTTAAAAAAATATATCTTTATTGACTTCAGAGAGGAAGAGAGAGGGAAAGAGAGATAGAAACATCAATGATGAGAGAGAATCATTGATTGGCTGCCTCCTGCACATCCCCTAATGGGGATCAAGCCCGCAACCCAGGCCTGTGCCCCCGACCGGAATTGAACCTGGGACCCTTCAGTCCGCAGGCTGATGCTCTATCCACAGAGCCAAACCAGCTAGGGCCGTTTTCACATTTTTTTTTTTAAACAAAATTTCACAAAATTGTCTGCTTCCTAGTTCCCAGCCCTTTGGAAAGTATTTTGCTAGACACTTGGACTCCCTACTGCTGGAAAAATGCAGACGTGGCTCTCATGCACAGTTACACGGAGCTGTTGGCTCTGGTGGCGTGCAGGATGTGAGGATAGGGGTCAGCTGCGCTTCTGACTGCTGGAAGGACAGGTTCCCTGGTCTCAGAGCCCTAATCTGTAAAATAACGTGTTTCTGCTCTATCACTTCCCCTGAGCCTGTGTCTTTTGTTTGTACTCGGTCGTGTTAAAGATTATAGATTAAGTACCCAATAGCATTTCCTTCTCCGAAGCAGAATTCAGCAGGTGCTAGCTAAGCATTTACCGGCTCTGAACATCCTGTTTTTATTTTTTTTTAAATAAGTATATTTTTATTGATTTCAGAGAGGAAGGGAGAGGGAGAGAGAGATAGAAACATCAATGATGAGAGAGAATCATTGATCAGCTACCTCCTGCACACTCCACACTGGGGATGGAGCCTGCACCCGGGCATGAAGCTCTATCCACTGAGCGAAACCCGCTAGGTCTGAACATCCTGTTTTTAAAAACCTTCCTCATCATTTCCCTTCTCCTGCAACCTGGGAGACCGCTTTTGGCCATAGGTGGCGCTGTTGCACCTTTTAAAGCCTTAGTTTCCGTGTTTGTCAAAGAAGACTTCACCATGTCCCTTTTACTTGATTTCTGTGTTTACTGCTTCAGAATAGCTCAGGGTCTGGATACCTGGAGCAATTGTTCTAGTTATAGCTTATTTTTATTCTGCCACCTCAGCGCGAAGTTTTAGACAGCTGTGAACAATGGCCATATTGGGCCTTTCTTCCAAAATTAGAAACCGTGATGTCAGAGAAGAGATAGAAACGGTCTCAGGAGCACCTCTCAGAAGAAAGCCCGGTCCGAGTCGGTGGACACGGGGCCCGCTGTGCAGGTGAATGAGGGAGGTGATTTGTACCTGGGCAGCCTGGTTGATTGACTTGGGTTTGAACACACGCCACTGTGAGCCATTCAAATGAGGCAGTTCTTTTTTTAATATGTTTTAAAAAAAATTTCATTTCAGAGAGAGGAAGGGAGAGGGAGAGAGGGATAGAAAAATCAATGATGAGAGAGAATCATGGATCGGCTGCCTTCTGCACACCCCCTACTGGGGATTGGGCCTGCAACCCGGGCCTGTGCCCTGACTGGGAATCAAACCGTGACCTCCTGGTTCACAGGTTGATGCTCAACCCCTGAGCCACGCCAGGGGGTAAATGAGGCAGTTCTCTCTGAGTCTTCTCCCCACCCGTGGACCAGGGGCTCCTACCTGCTCTGTAGAACTGTGAGATTCAGAGAGAAATGATGTGAAGTGTTTAGCCCAGTGGTTATCTCAGAAAAGAGGAATAAACTCTAGCGATTATTTTGTGTGGAGCCATCATTTTACAGTCTTTGTCAACAACGAAGGAATTAAATAGGAAAAGATGGTTTTATGAACAAAGATCCAATTAAGAAATGAATGAAATACTTGGGAGGGTCCGTAGTTCCTGCTCTCACAGTGTAGCAGCAGCCGCAGAGATGTGACAGTCACAAATACAGAATTATTTGTTAATTAGAGTATGGTGGGAGTCAAGGGGGCCCAATATTGGCATTCCTACTTTATCCACCAGCCATTTGAGAGGTGAGACAAAAGAGTAGGCAGTTGGGGATAGATGTGACTTTTATTACTGATGAAGCCACCTTATCCATGAACGTTAGGGATACAGGAAAATGGGAATCTTGATACTGTGTCCCGGCACTAGACAGGTTCCCCAGCGTCCGGCAGAGGCCTTCTGGCGAGAGGACCTGCCCTGTCACACTCAGGCTTGGAGGCGCCCAGCACTGGGCCTTCCTGAGGGTGGGCACCCATGGCGGTGGTCACGCTCTGTCTGGGCGCACGGCTGTGCCACAGAAGGCACCTGTCTTTACTGTATTACAGCCTGGGCATCGGGACGGCAGGGCTCTCTAGTCTGTGTGTGGAAATGGAGATTGCAGTGCAGCAACTAGCTCTCCCAGAGGACCTTGCCCTGGGCCTTGCTCTGCATAGACACTTGAATACATACGCAGTTTCAGTAGGAACATGCTATTGGGACATAGCTTTTTCAGTCCTGTGAGTGTGGTTACAAATGATCCTGGCTGATGGCAAGCATGATTCTTAGGGCGTGTTCTGTCATCATGGGAAGCCATGTTCCACAGGAAGGCGGATGGAGCTCATGGACACTGGACAATTGACCAGATGATCAAGGCTTGCAAAGCTGCTTCCAAAAAGAGAATTAACTATTTTGTATTTTAAACTAACTGCAGAGTTACTGTCTAAAAGTAGGAAATCCTTAGTTTGAAGTGTGCAGTAACTCTGTGTGTGAATTTGTGTGTGAGTGTGTGTCAGTGTGAGTGTGTATGAGAGTGAGAGTGTGAGTGTGTGTGTGTGTGAGTGTGAGTGTGAGTGTGTGTGTAAGATTTCAGGTAGCATGTAGTAAGTTCCATATAGCCTCCTGGTACCATCGCCCCCCTTTGCACAAATGAATCAATATTCCTTTGTCCTTTGGCTTATTTGTGGAAGTAACAAATTCTCATACTTGTTGGAGAATAACGGGTGTATGAGCTTAGGCAGTGGGGAGAAAAGAGGTGAGGCGGCACCCCACAATTCGTGCAGAAGTCATGGAAAAACTTCTAAAGCAAAAAGGCACTGAGCTTGTAAATCAGAATTGCTTTTCTGATCTGAGAGAAGCCCTCGGGTTTTTGAAGGCTGTGTGAATTGTGAAAGATGATGTAGTCGTTACCTTTGAAAGCAGTTTGTCTTCCCAATAAAACGCCATGCTCTGTTCTCTCTTCCAGGCGCACAGGAAGTTCTCATTGACCCAGGTACTCCATCTCTGTGCTTCGTTTCTTTTGGTTGTGTTTGCCTTTCTTTAAGCGCTTGTTTCTCGGCGGGGTGAATGAACGGTTACAATGTCTGCAGGGCGATCTGGGGGGCATTCTGATTTAAGCCGCTTTAAATCAGAACTGTTCAACCCTGATTGTTGCTTGGTCCCCGTTGATGGGGCCCGACTGCTCTATGCTGTGTGTGGAGGAGCTCCCGCCCGGCTCGCATGGCTGCGTGGATGGCCTGTACGTGTGCCTGCCGGGCGCTTTGAATGCACGGGCATGCCTGTCCGGTTGATTCACGGATTGACTGTGCTCTGACCTGTGGTCCATGCTCCTCGCAACATGCATTTGTGTTTCCTGTGTGTGCTCTTAGCACCGAAAGAAATGGTGCTTTTTTTTTTTCAGAGTCCAGTTTGCCTTTTCCCTCTTCACACCTCCTGTGATTAACCTCTTTTATTGCAGTGCCTAATTATTTTATAATGAGCTCTATTGTTTTCTGGCTTAATCCGAAACAATGACAAAGGGTAAATAATAAAAACCTGAGCCCCTGCCTGCCTTTGAGGACTAGAATCAGACAGTCATGCTGACACACGCTTTGTGGCCCAGACATCGATCCCATCTCATCGTGTCTCTTGATTCTGACATGAAATCGCTTCAGGTTTGCAGATTATTTTGTTTTAACACCGTGTCGGCTCCTTTCCCAAGGCTCATGTTCCGTGATCACCTCTTGCTCAGGCTGTCAATCGTGTAGAGGAAGAAAAACATGCTTTGCTTTCAGGAGACCTGAGTTGCTGGTGAAAGAACCATTCGGAACGTCCAGAACAGGCTGCATGGCCCGGCGGTGGGTGGGGGAGTGACTGCTGTGGGTACAGGGCTTCTTGTCGGGGTGATGGAAATGTCCTCAGGTTGATGGTGGGGATGGATGTGCAGCTCCGAGCGTAGTAAAAACCACTGGATGGTACATGTTAAATGTGTGAATTGTATTAAAGCTGCTTTTTTAAAAAAAGGCACCCACACAGTACCTTCACACAGTAAATGCAAATTGCTATCTAACAATACCTGTTTTTCAGAGCCTTTTTGTAGCTTTCCATCAATGTTCTAACTTTAGAATTCTATTTAAGAATCTCACTGTGTCTAGTGTAGTCTGTGTCCTTCAGTCTACTGATAGGGTGTATCGTATTAATTGATCTTGGCCTCTTAACCCAACCTGACGTTCTTGAGATGAATACCACTTGGTCATGTTGCACAATCCTCGTTGCTGGATTTAGTTTGCTAGTGTTTTGTTGAGGACTTTTCCAGTTCATTTAAGGTTATTGGGATTGGTTTTATAACCATGACGAGGTCTATCCTGGAGAATGCTCCGTGCCCGAGGACAGTGTGTGCCCTGCTGTTGCTGGGAGGTGAGGGGGGCGCTGTTGGTGTTTGCTGGCTCTACTCATTTTTCTGGGTCAAGAATTTAGTTTCATTTTGTACTTTCCCTGTCCCAGCTCTGAAACCAGACAGTTGTCTAAGATGTTCTAGTTCATTTTCTTGGAGAATGGTATTTAGAAACTTAAATATTGGCATTAAAATGCTTATTTAAAAAAGTGTTTTTTTAAAAATTTATTTTAGAGAGAGAGGAAGGGGAGGGATAGAATCATCGATGTTTCTCATTGGCTGCCTTCTGCATGCAACCCAGGTATGTGCCCTGACCAGAAATCAAACTTGGGACCTCTTGGTTCCTGGCTCGATGCTCAACCACTGAGCCACACCGGCCAGGCTGTAGGTGATTCGTCTTGATCGTGTGCTGTTGGGATGAGATGAGGTACCACATGAGGAATGAAGCACCCCCTCCTTCTGACCCCCATGATCTTCCCTTTCCTTTCTCCAAAGGAAAACAGCAAAATTCAACAATAGAAGTTGTTCAGGCTAATGAGATAGATCAAGGGGACCTGCCGTTTATTCAGTGTTACTGTGGCAGGACACATATGTTAGACACGTGAACCCCAGAGCTCGAGCCCGCGTCATCTGAGGGCCAGCAGGAAGACTCCGCTCCTGGACCTGACTCCTCACCTGCAGGCAGGGCATGCTGGGAGCTCCTCTCGTGGGGGTTGTGAGCATGGACACCTCCCCTAGCTTCTGTCTCCTGGGAAGGCCAAGTGACCGGCTGTGCTGTGTGGCGTGCAGTCGCCTGTAATGCAGAGCCTCCGTCTGCAGACGCCCAGCCCCGTGCAGTGGCCTCGCTGATTTGGGTCTGTTCTGTAGAACAGCGGTCACCCTTTCGGGCCTCACAGACCACCAGTGTCCGCGGATCACCGGCTGGCGACCGCTGCTTTAGGAAGTATATCTGTTCGACATCTTTTCAAGCACGCCTTTCTTTTATTATTTATAGTTCTGCTCTCTCATCTCTTGCTGTGATTTTCACAAAATCTGCGGGAAGCAGATTCCCCAGCCACCTGCCTCTTCCCAGTCCTCCGTGTGGCTCTTTCTTCCCTGACTGGAGGGGGATTTGACACAGGACATTTTCTTTCTGTCTCTTGGAATCTCTCTGTCCGTCTATCCATTTATCTGTCCACTCATTCTTCTGTCTTGTTCCACACATCATGCGGGGCAGCGTGCTGAACACTAACCATGCAGGCGAGAAGGCGGGGCCAGGAGGAGAGCAGGGCGGAGGGGGCTCGCAGGAGCGTGGCGGGCAGTGTGAGGGGCTGTGAGCGATAACGACCCACAGCACACGTGAGCCGGCCTCCCCGTGGACCTGAAGAAGACAGGGCTTGTGGGAGATGCTTGTCCGTGAGATAAACACGTGGCTCAGGAGATGGATGTTTGAGTGCTCCAGGAACTCAGAGACTCTCTCCCTTGGTCTCCTGGCAGTGTGTGTGTGTCGCTGGTTACGTTCTGTAGAGGACACCCCGCCCCAATGCGAGTGTGAGCTCAGGGATTAGGGGGTTCCGCTTGTTCACAGAGGTTGGCTAGACACAGAGCGTGGCAGCCACAGGAAGGTCTGGTGTTTATCAGTTACATTCTTTTCTGAGTGCTGGACAGTTGGAAATGCTTTCAAACAGCATATCTCCGTCTCAGGACACAGTGGCCCGCGGCTGTCGGAGCTTAAGGCCGGGAGGTAACGCGTGCTGGCCGCATGGTGTTCAGTCCACCTCGCTAGTTAGTGTAGGCGTGCTGCTTCTACAGAATGCATTTCAGGCTCTTTGAGAAAAATTTCAACAGGGAGGAAAACGTAATGTGAGCTAATTAACATTTAATACGATGCTTGGGTGGTGAGACTATTCTAGGGAGCATATGAGCTATGCGGACTTTTCAAATGATTTCATTACTTACATTTCAGCAGGCGATGTGTGTTATCTTGTGTGTGCCCCTCTTTTAGACTCACAAGGAAACGAGACTGAAAAGCAAAAGATTCTTTCTTTCCCTTCTCTCGGTGTGCAGGTGCCCTCACCACCAACGGCATAAACCCCGACACCAGCGCTGAGATCGGACGCGCCAAGAACTGCCTGAGCCCCGAAGACATCATCGAGAAGTACAAGGAGGCCATCTCCTACTACGGCAAGGTGCGCGGCCTGGGCGTCTCCGCCGGCAGTGCGCCTCCAGCCTCCTTCCCGTCTCACTGCGGGCAGAGCTGAGTGCCTTCCTTCTTTCTCTCCGTAACTCGGCAGGTCTCCCTGTGCATTTACACTCATCACAGGTTCCTCTCCAGTGATCAAAGTGCTCAGAGCTGAGTCCTGCTGCTGGGGAGACAGATGGAGAGAGGGGGGTGGCCTGTGTAGGTTTTTGAGCACCGTAGTGGCTGCCTGTGGACTGCGGCCCCCGGAAGCACCCCGGGTAGACCAGGCGGCTCTGACACGAGCAGGCGCCGCGCTCTCCCGCCTCGATGGCAAAGCCCTGTGGTGGATCCGCTTTGCCCCTGAGTCTGAATAAAGCTTAGTGGCTGCCCAGAGCCCTGTGCCAATGAGAACTGCAGACGTCACCTCCGTGGGAAAGGCTTGCTGTGCGGGCACAGGGGAGCCTGGAGAGGAAAGAGTGGACTCTGGAGTCTGACAGCCCGAGGGTCACCCCACATCTGACGTTAGTCAGCAGACACGACTGCACTGAGCCCGTGTTCTCTCTCAGGATGGGCGTTTCAGGGTTTCTATAGCCAGGGTAAACTGCGCACATACAGCCAACCACAGTGCCAGCCTCACTCTACTGCTCATGAAAAACTGGTCCTCGTCTCTTCGTCCTCACCCCAGTTTTCTGCAAGACTCCTTGGTCCTCGTGTGTGTGATACAACTAGGAAAAGAAAATCAGTGCCGTGCCTGTTCCCAGCTGTGTTTTTATTCGTTTGCTTCCTTTTCCTCTTTCTCCTTTCCTGCTCACCTCCTCCACCGCAAGAGGCTGGGCCTTTCCTGAGCCACCCAGACACCGGTTAGAGCTGCCCTGGGGGCTGGCCCATCGCCGGGAATTGACAGCGACATAAAACATACCTGTGCACGTCCGGGACTTGATTGTATTTGATTTGTACACACGCACGCCAGTCCGGGACTTGATTGTATTTGATTTGTACACACGCACGCCAGGCTGCCTCCCACCTTCTGAGGGAGAAGCACCGCCTTTTTTACGGAGGCGTGAAGTGAAGCTCACAGGGCCTTTTCTCTCTCCGTCTCCATCTGTCCTTCACCCCAGGACTGAAGAAGCAGGATCAAGTAATTGGGAAAGAGCAGATCAGAAAGACGGAAACAAGTAATTGGGAAAGAGCAGATCAGAAAGACGGAAACCTTTAAGTAGAGGACAGGGAGCTAGGATTTTTGCAACAAAGTCACATGAATTAACTCGGCTGCCTTAAAGCTCAGGTATGAGAGAGGGATTCTAAAAGTGTCTTAGAGATGAGAGGTGGAAATGACTTGAGTAGCAGAGTAGCCATTGATAACATTTTGAAGTTTTGTAACACATCCAGCTATTGTGGTTGTATCAGTTGAACAGATGCAAACATATTTATTAGTACATGGGCATCGTAGGTCCCCTCCTTTTGTCCCCCTCAGGGATAGACATTCTGAAGCACAGATTCTGCCCCCTTGGGAGGGGTACATGCTCCGTGCTGCTGCTGCAGGTCCTCGAGTCTCTGTGGGGGGACAGACCATCTTCCTTCCTCTTTTCTGACGGAGGGCCCTCTCTCCCTGCAGTACAAGAATGCGGGAGTGATTGAACTGGAAGCGTGCGTCAAAGCTGTGCGTGTCCTGGCCATTCAGAAGCGGAGCATGGAGGCTTCCGAATTTCTCCAGAATGCCGTCTACATTAACCTCCGACAGGTGGGTGTCTTGGCCCCCCTTCCTCCCCCAAACTCTCCCCCTCCGCTGAGGTGGAAGTGAGTGCAGTCTCCTGTTCCTTAGTGATCACTGATCCGTCCACACTGCTGGGATGCAGGGTGGTGTGGGGAAAACTTGGGGGTCAGAACTCGCCATCCTGAGTGTGGTTATTGTGCATCATTTAAAAAAAAATATTTTTATTGATTTCAGACAGGAAGGGAGAGAGATAGAAACACCAATGATGAGAGAGAATCATTGATCGGCTGCTTCCTGCATGCCCCCTACTAGGGATCGAGCCTGCAACCCAGGCATGTGCCCTGAATAGGAATTGAACCTTGACCTCCTGGTTCATAGGTCGATGCTCAACCACTGAGCCACACCAGCCAGGCATGCTGCTTCTTTATGTTACAGTATTTCACTTTCAAAGTCCAGGACTCGCTCTCCTTCCAAGTTTTTAGTTTTTGCTTGGAGAAGCAACTTCGCCTCTGACAGCTTTGCGACCTTGAACGGTCTGTGTGCCTCTCACCTGACGTTTGTCACTTGTGATGCAGTTGCCATTGTTACCCCGTCTGGATGTCAGTCCTCTTTACACAGCAGCTTCCACAGTGCTGCCTCCGTCGAATCTGGTTGTGTTTTTAATCAGACAAAATCATGAGGAAATTTTTTTACGGGTTGCTAATGCCAAACCCCAAAATTCCTAGTCTAGGAAGATTTAGACATTTAGCTAACTTGGATTTTCGTGGTAGGGCAACCAAACTGAAACGCTGCGCTGTTTACTTAAAATATGTGGGAATTTGCTGCTGTTTGGAACAACTCTTGCTCTGTTTGCTTGATCTTCGAGGTGAGCACTAGGGGGCAGCAGAGACACGCCAGAGGGACGATACCAGGCTTTCTGAGGCCAGCGTGGAAGCGGGTGCTGATGTGGAGTGAATGTTGTCCCCACACCACACTCGGCTTTAGTTGGCTCATCGGGCTGTTTGCTTGCCAGATGAGCAGACAGCAGACTAATGAGTCCTGCTGGGAATTTACAGTAACGAAATAGAGGGTCTGCAGTTTTTCTGAAATGTACAAGGTTTTTGTTCCTGACCAAGTGTGTTCCTTGTTGCGAATCTGCATATGGGGAATGACAGCATTCACTTCTTCCTGGCATGTTACAAGTGCTAAATAATGTAATAATGCGTATGAAGGGCTTAGCACACTGCTTGGCACGTGGGAAATGTTCACAGTAGGCGGTGGGACCTGGAGGTACAGGGCGGGCTGGGTGGGCTCGCGGGGGCCTGGCCTGCCAGGGAAGGCACTTGTGTTCCATGTTCGTGGGTGTGTCTGGGAGGGGGTGACGGGTCCTGAACTGTGACCTGGGAATCCTTTCTGGCAGCTGCAAGTGTCTGGAGGGAGGGAGGTAGAGGAAGCTGGCAGGAAGACCACTGAGGTCACTGAGAGCTAATGGGGGCCCACGCAAGGGCATGGCAGTGGGCGTGGTGAGGGTGGCGGGGTGGGGGTGGGGGGAGAGGACGGGGCTGGGCTGAAGGAGAGCAGCAGGTGGCAGGGATCCACACTGGGCTCTGTCCTCACAGAACTCTCTGGGGAACGGGTTGATGGGCAAGGCTTCCTCACGCAGTGTGGCCTGGAGTGGGCGTGTGGGCCTGTGGGGGGGACCCACTCAGGACGTGCCTGATACTTCCTGGCGGTGTGGCTGGCACAGACGATTAATTCCTCTCTGAGCTTCATTTTCCTCGGCTAGCTCATGGGATTGTTGCAATGATTAAATAAGTACGTGATGTTTGCTGGCATAGAGTTCGTGCTTAGACACAGACGTCGTCACTCCATAGGGTGGTCGGGAGAGTCTGGTTAGGTCTGGGGTTAGAAGACTGTGCGCCAGGAGGGCTTCCTCTCGGTGAGGCTGCTGTTGCCGACAGCCCATTGCCGGGTCACCTGGCTCTGCACGCTGTGTGGGCTGAATTTTGTATCTGCTGAGAATCCTGCCCACATCCCAGGGTCTGATGAACCCACGTTCCTTTTCTAATGAAGGAGCTCGAAGCCGACGCCGCGTGTGTGTGCGAGTGTGTGCGCGCACGCGTGTGTGCGTGCATGTGTGTGCGTGTATGTGTGTGTATGTGTGTGTGCATGTGTGTATGCGTGTGTGTATGTGTGTGTGTGCGCGCGCGCACGAGCTGTGCAGCAGATGTCTTTGTCCTGGGAGCCTGGGCCTCTCCCGCAGAGGGATGGGTTGGCTCCAGGTCAGTGGCCTCAGTGGGTCAGGGCTTCTACCCACTGACTCCACTGCTGTCCTGTCACCCTGCGGGCACCTGCTCCCGCTCCACGTTTCATCGTGTCGCTGTTTTATGAAAAAGCTTTAAAAAAAAAGTTTTTATGTGTCTTTCAAAGCCTCTCCCTTCCTCCCTGTGCCCCAGCTTTCCGAGGAGGAGAAAATCCAGCGCTACAGCGTCCTCTCCGAGCTCTACGAGCTCATCGGCTTCCGGCGCAAATCCGCCTTCTTCAAGCGCGTGGCCGCCATGCAGTGCGTGGCGCCCAGCATCGCCGAGCCCGGCTGGAGGGCCTGCTACAAGCTGCTTCTGGAGACGCTGCCGGGCTACAGCCTGTCGCTAGACCCACAGGACTTCAGCAAAGGTACCGGCCGGGACCAAAACGTTGCTCTGATTCCCTTAACCCTGCCTCGTGCGAGCAGCGGCAGACTGTGTCCAGGGCCCGAGGGTCAATATTTTGGCGTGCGGGCCACGTGGTCTCGATGGTGGCTCCCCAGCTGCTGCAGGGCACGGACGCCGCGCCGACAGGTGTAAGCCACGGAGCTCTATTTACAGACAGGCGGCGGCCAGGCTGCTGTGTGGACTCTAGTTCACCGTATCCCTGGCTGAGAGCACGTGATAGCTAAAATTTCTTTTCTTTTTTTTTTTTGGCCAAAATTACTTCAAAAGATTTTTCCAAAATCCTTTAAAAGGAGGGTTCTGGGCTTAGCAGAGTGCAGGGGGACCGAGTGAGCCACGGGCGGGCAGAGGGGCTTGTCAGGTGGCCCTCCGAGTGAGGGGTCAGAGGTCGAAGGACTGGCAAGGGCATGAGGACAGGCTCGCCGAGGCTGGTGTGCCAGCTCCTGTGCCCGGGAGGGCCCACTGGGATGGAGCTGCCCTGACTTCTGTCCTCAGGGCCCTGGGGGGAGACCTGGAGGCCCAGGGCCAACACTGTCCTGCTCTGTAGCCGAGTGCGTCCCTCCTGAATCGGGCCCACATAGGCCCTGCCTTTCCGTGGCTTTGCGGGCTGTGCCCGTGCCCTGGTTTTCTAACACTTCCCTGTGGGGTTGACACGTGTCTTGTTCGGATGTCGTCCGTGACTGGGGCTCATGGAGCTGGGAGTGATTCTGCCCCTGTCTGTCCCTGGCTGTGTCTCAGCCCCCGGGAGGGCGTTAGCACGTCTCGGTTCTTGCCTCGTGCTGGACGCGGCGCCGCGGGCTGAGGGTAAACACGTGGCCACGTGGACCTGGCCGTCTTCCAGGCCCTCGCTCTCACCCAGACAGACACCAGGACAGATGTTCTCCACCTGCCCTCGCCTGCTCTCCGTCCTCTGATTTCTGTCCCTGTGTCCTCCGAGAGCTGCCTGCCGAGCACCTGCCGGTGGCTGGCGTTGTGGACGGGCTGTGATGCTGTGTCACACGGGTGGGCTGTGACTCTGTGTCACACGGGCGCGTTGTGATGCTGTGTCACACGGGCGCGCTGTGAGCTCAGCCCCGGCTCCTCCCAGGCGAGGAGCGCAGGCGTGCACGGCGCTCCCCCAGCCCGTCCTGGTTCTCACTCGGCACCCTGGTGGGCGTTTAACCAGCACCTCAATCCAGGCTTTACCCACAGGACAGCCTTGCCCCAGCTGTGGTCACGGGTGTCCTTAGTTTCCCAGAGCGCCGAGGCCACGTGGTGTTTAACCGAACGGCGTCTGGGAGCCTGCGGACAGCCGCACAGGAGCTGTTTCTATAACGTTTTACCTTCCTGGGCTGGTTGCCTGAGGTTCTGAGAGGCCATTTGTCGGTCTTCTGACGGCCCCCCTTTTCTGGAGCGCTCTTCCCTGTCGCTCACCCGCTCACTGCCTGTCACCCTCGGGTCCCACTCATGCCAGTTCAGGGCGGCCCCTCAGCGGAAGCGCAGCCTCAGTGGACTCTTTCCCCTTCGTTGGCTTCCGCTCTTCCCTGTCCACCTCCCCTAACTCGTAAATACATTACAAATAAATTGGGGTGTTTTCCCCACTGCCTCCCCCCAGCCTGTGAGCCTGTCAGGGCCGAGATCCCTGACTCTCGCTGTGCCCAGCACGTGGCAGGTGTCCAGCACATACGTGTGATGTGGGAGCCACCTCACGAGCAGCTACAATGCCATGTGTTCGTTTACATTTACTGAGTAGAGTTTGTTTCTTGATCTAATTTTTGAATCAGGTGAATGGAACGTGTTTCTCCCCCCTTTTTATTGCATTTATTGGGGTGACACTGATTAACAAAGTTATACAGGTTTCAGGGCATAATTCCACAGCACGTCCCCTGTCACTGTGGGTGTGTTCACCCCAAGGCTAGTCTCCGTCCAGCCAGCACCAGTTACCCCCTTGTCCCCTCTCCCGTCCCCTCCTGCAATCACCGCACGAAACATGTTTCTTTTGAAAAATAAAGCACATGAGCACACCTCCCAGTGCCGAGGTCCTTTCCCTTAGCCTCCGTCTCAGGAGGGGACATTCGCCATCAGTTTGTGAAAGAGATTCGGGAAGACAAGATGGTAGGCGCGGGAGATCAAATAAAGGAAGAGGGTAAGTGTCAGCTGGATGTGCTGATAAGAAGGAATCAGAATCCCTCCACACCTGTCTCCCCGGTGCCCTGGGCCACTTCAGCCCTCTCTCCGAGAGTTCAGAGGAAATCTGCTCAAGCCCTGAGCCTGTGAGGAAAAGGTGGACTGGATTGTCAGGACCCGAAATGTATTTCTACCTATTTCTTGAAATGAGCGTTTTCACTCACTGCTTCCGCACAGTCCACAGAGCAGCACAGATGCGCCGCGTGCGTTTGCCAGCTCTCGGTGGCTCGCTGTCATTTTGGTCTTCTCTGTGTGGCTGTATATGGAGATTTTTGATCAGTCCTTTGGCTCAGCCTTTTCCTGGGCAATGGATTACATTTCCCCGGGAGCTCTTAGGAAGGGGACAGGCAAGGCAGGGGATTGCTGAAAGGCAGAGTTGATGTGATAAACTCTCACATTGGTGAGCTTCTGAAATACAAGAGTGTTGAAAATTTTATTGCTGGGTCCTCTGTTGCAAATCTGTCTTAAAAATAAAAAGATTTAAGTTTTTATAGGAGAAGCAATTTGACTCACATAGAAATGACAACTCACACACTATTTAGTGTTAAGGAAATTTATACTCAGTCTTACTCATAATTGCCTGTGGTAGGAAGTGGATCATTATCTATTTAAAAGAAAATCAGCAAAATGATATTTGCCGAGTTCTAAAGCAAGAAAGCCTTCATACGGTGGTGTTGAGATTATTTAAATTGGATCATTTTGAATTTATGGTGAGGTTAGTCACGACATCAGTTTCAGCGTCTCAATCCTTTTTAAAGTGGCTTGTTTTGCTCGGTGGATATGGCTCAGTGATTGAGTGTTGACCTATGACCCAGGAGGTCATGGTTTGATTCTGGTCAGGACACATGCCCAGGTTGTGGGCTTGATCCCCAGTGTGGGGTATGCAGGAGGCAGCCAATCAATGATTCTCTGTCGTCTTGATGTTTCTCTCTCTCTCTCCCTCCCCCTGCCTCTCTGAAATCAATAAAAAAATATATTTAAAGCTGCTTGCTTTGTGTCAGCGTTGGGTTCTAGCTTCTGCTGACAACGTGGAAACAATCCAGGGACTTGCCTTTCTCTCCTTGGGCCACGTCTGCTTTGTTTATGCCTCCCCCCCCCCATTTGTCCTTCGTTGAGGTATTTTACAGCCGGTCCCAGAAATCATGTCCTTTTCCCCTGCACATGAGTCTGCATGTCTGTAAAATGGGCGTGTCTCTCAGCATTGTCCCATCCGACTCCCAAGCTGGCTAAGTACCAGCTGTGTGCCAGCTTCCTGCCAGGCATCAGGGTCCCGGGTGGGTAAGACAGTCCTAGTTCACAGGGAAGTGAAGGACAGACAGAAACAAACACGGTGCCTCATTGCACCTGCCAGATAACTCCCACGGGTGGAACTGTGTGCGGTGCCCTGGGAACACACAGCAGGACTGGTCCACTGTGTGGGCAGGACAGAGGGCGAGGAGGCCGCTAGGGGCAGTGAGGGAGGAACCTCTGATTGGAGCCTTAAACCCTTTCCCCCAACTTTTCTACAAGCCCCTTGGCCTGGGCTCACCACACTGCGGGGTGACCTATTCGGTTTGGGTTCCTGGGACCACTATCTTCTTCACGAAGGATTTGAAGGTGAAAAGAACCTAAGACTAGTAGTTGTTGCCCAAAGGAGAATGGAATAAATCAGTCTGAAGTTCTGTGATCTTACAGAGGTCCTTTCCACGCCCTGGCCAGTTGCTCAGTGGTTAGAGCGTTGGCCCAGGGACTGACGGGTCCCGGGTTCAATTCTGGTCAAGGGCACGTACCTCAGTTGCAGGCTTGATCCCTGGCTCTGGATGGCGAGAGGGCAAGTGCAGGAGGCAACCAATCAATGTATCTCTCTCACATTGATGTTTCTCTCTGTCTCTCCCCCTCCCTTCCAGTCTCTAAAAAAAAAAAAGATGGAAAAAATATCCCCAGTAAGGATTAAAAAGAAAAAGAGATCCTTTTCACTGGCTGTGCAAACAGTTTCCCCACCTCTAATGTCACGTACACTGAATCATTTTGGAGGGGTGGCCACAAAAGTTTGCTGATAACCTTGTTTCTAGTTTATCTGCTTTTCTGTACGTTTGTTCTACTTCAGAGAAATACTGTGCTTTTGAATGTCATGTCCTTGGTTGTTGGTAACAAAACCCACCAAATATCAGTATTCTGTTGAAAAAAAACAAGAAGTATGCCCAACACTGGTATATGCTGTCGAAAATGTAATCTTTTTTCAACCTTGTTATAATTATTTCAAAATGGGTTACTTAAAAAATTGTCTCTTTGCAGAAGAACGGTTTGGCTCAGTGGATAGAGCGTCGGCCTGTGGACTGAAAGGTCCCGGGTTCGATTCCAGTCAAGGGCATGTACGTTGGTTGCGGGCACATCCCCAGTAGGAGGTGTGCAGGAGGCAGCTGATCGATGTTTCTCTCTCATCGATGTTTCTAACTCTCTATCCCTCTCCCTTCCTCTCTGTAAAAAAATCAATAAAATATATTAAAAAAAAAAAAAAAAAAAATTGTCTCTTTGCAGAAGAAAGTGTAATATGAACCAGGTAATGCATGAAAAAAGCACCACTTTAGAGTTCATTTCTGAGCTAAATAAATGGAACGTCACCTGCTGCCCTGGGAGTGTGATGGTGGAGGCATTGTATTTGGACCCTCGAGGCTCACACATTATATAGACGTGTCTGTCCCGTGCCTGTCCTGCTGCTCGTTTTTGATCTGTGACTTTGTGTGGCTTTGGTGGCAGGCACGCACCGAGGCTGGGCTGCTGTGCAGATGCGCCTGCTTCACGAGCTGGTCTACGCCTCCCGGAGGATGGGGAACCCCGCCCTGTCCGTCAGGCACCTGTCCTTCCTGCTGCAGACCATGCTGGACTTCCTGTCGGATCAAGGTGAGTGCTTCCAGACTCAGTTTTTTCAAGCAGCTATGCATGAGAGCTCTCTGGCTGCTGGGGACCGTATGGAATTCTGGCTGCGGACCGGTGACTAGCTCCCCGTGGCCTGGCGATGATGGAGGCGCAGTGTCTGCATGGCAGCCGGTCCAGGTGGAATCCTCGCTGGGCCTTAGAGTTTAGGGTGCCATCCTGATCCCTGGCACTTGTCCCTTTTCCCTTGGGTCATGGGCTCGTTCTTGCCTGGTGCCACCTTCCTACATACCTCCCTTCATTTTTTTCTAGGCAGCCTTTCTTGGTCGCCCTAGACCAGCTTGGATTCCTCTGAAATGTTCTCCCTTGAGTGTGGAACGTACCTATTGGAGCACTTTTCACCCCTATATGTCCATCACTTACTTAATCACCACTCCCCGTGGAGGCTGCAAGCTCCTGGAGGCAGGTGTCCACCTGCTTGTGTCCCATCCCGTCACCCAGTGGCATGCTTGGCACTCACATGTTGCCAAGTGCATGAATAATTAATGCTTTTCCTTTTTAAAAATCAACTTGATTGAGGTTTAATTCACACACTACACAATTCACCCATTTAAAATATACATGTTTCTTTTTTAAAAAAATATTTTTTATTGATTTCAGAGAGGAAGGGAGAGGGAGAGAGATAGAAGCATCAATGATGAGAGAGAATCACTGATTGGCTGCCTCCTGCATGCCCCCTCCTGGGGATGGAGCCTGCAACCCGGGCATGTGCCCTGACTGGGAATCGAACCGGGACCTCCTGGTTCATAGGTCGATGCTCAACCACTGAGCCACGCTGGTGGGGCTATGCCACTTTCTTAGGACATTCATAGACATGCACCTTGCACCAGAGTCCATTTTAAAAATCTTTTGATCACCTCCAAAAGAAGCCCTGCGCCCTAAAGCTCCCAGCAGCCACGTGGGCGCGCACGTCGTGCTGGATGCATTAATATTAAACACCGCCTTTGGTTGGTGTTTGCTGTTACTGATAACGCCATGGTGACCATCCTCAGGTCTTCAGCTTTCCGAGCAGGAGCGATTTTATCAGGAGAGGGCTTGCCGGGTCAGCCGAGCGAGCATTTTTATTGCTGTTGCAACCTATTGCCAAATTGCCTTCTGGAAGGATGGGTCTAATTGTACCGCCCGCAGCAGTGCTGCTAATCCAGTGTGTACAGAATGTTGCCTCACTGTTTTAATTTGTATTTTCTGGGTAACATGCAAAGCCGGATATTGTTTCCTCTGTTTGTTTGCTAATTGTATCTCTTTTATGTGAAACTCCTTTGCAGTCTTCTGAGTGCTTTCCTGCCTCCTGCCTCATTCGTCTGGGTGAGGGAGGCAGCTCGCGTCCTGACCACCGTGCTGGCGAGGTCTGTGATGCTCTGAGCTGCTAATTAAGCGGCTCGCCTGAAGTCTCCCCGGTCACTCAGGGCAGTGCCGAGTCTAGAGCCCAGCTTTCAGCCCCGGTCCCAGGGACGTGTACACAGCTCAGTAGACAGCGCACTCTATACCATAACCACCTGGGGTGGGCCGCGGTGGGAAAGAGTGAGGGTGCCTCCCAAGAGGGTGCACTTGTTTCTGGGATAAAACTGAGGGTGTCAGGGAACCCCTTTTGAGCACTGTGACAGGTCCCCTTAGCTTACCGTGGAGTTTGCAAGTGTCGCTGGAACCCTAAGCAGCACCTATGTGTTACAGAGATTAGCTTCAGGCACCACGTGTGAATCTAACAGCCGGGTGAGGCTCCCTACATGTGACCCACAGTGACCACTTTGATTTCTTGAACATGCTAAGTTTTGTTTGCCCCCTGGAGGTGGGGTGATGACATTTTTCATTTCTTTGAAGGAAAAAAGAAACCGCTCATTGAGCTTGGAAACAGTTTCAGAACAGCCTTCCATCACAAAGGGTTTTGCTTATGGAAGAGGAAGAAGTACCCCTTTGAAAATGACAACAAAGCTGTGCAAACTGCTGCATCAGTCAGGGTTCATTTCTGGGCTAAATAAATGGAACACGTACACAAAATGCATGCATAATGCTTATGTACACACATACATAATGCATACGTACACACACATAATGCATATGTACACACGCATAATGCATATGTACTGTCAAAGAGGAAATCCGTTCACACCTGCTAACACGGTGAGGCAGACTTTATCAGGAGGCTGCTGTAGGGGAGAGAGACTGAGCTCAGCCCCGAACACAAGGACAAGTGGGGACGTAGAGCCGGCAGCAGCTGGAGGGAGGCGCAGATGGAAAATTACTGAGCGGAGACATCAGGGCCAGGGGGTTGGGGCCGAACTGTCCTAACAGGGTCCTTGTGAAGGCGGCCAAGGACTTGGGCCTCAAGGGCGGGATGAGGAAGTGGATCGGATGCTGGGTGATTAGATATCAAGGGTGTGGGGGGACTTGGTGAACTGATTTAGCAGGTTCTTGCTACAGCTGCCCCAGGCAGGCCAAGGACAGCCGCGGCCAGGGCCCGGGGCCGGGGCCCAGTCGGAAAGAGGCTCCGAGGAGCCTGCCTACTGTTGGTGAAGGAGGGGTGCCTCTGAGTGCTTACACGTGTCCCCACACACATGGCCTATGACAGGGGTTTGGCTGTGTGTTCCGTGTGTGCTGCCGGGTCCTGAGCCCTCGGCAGGCGGCCGGGAAGGGATGGTGGGTGTGAAGGCGGCAAGGACCAGCTGGAGCCCGCCAGGCAGAGCGGGACCCCAGGGGTGGAGTGGACCGTGCCGGCTTCTCAGCCGCTCCCAGTCCCCAGCCCCCACCTCTGGTGATGGGGTTCCTGTAGGAGAGATGGTGCCCTTGGCTGCTGTACCCGCCCGGCCCAGCAGAGGAGAGGCCAGGCCGGAGGCCCCCGCCCGCAGGGTCTGAGCACCCGCTGCTCGTCCCTGCGTGGTCAGGTCCCTGGAGCACCAGCTCAGCTGCGCGGGGAAGAGGATTCAGGGGAAAGGGATTCCGGGGTATGGCTTCCAGCCAGACCAGCCAGCACCGCGGGGAAGGCTGGAACTTGGGGTTTGGGCCCTGTCTACCTTCAGGAGGCACAGATCAATCTGCACTGAGAAGAGCATTGTGTCTTTTTTCCTTCTCTCTCTGCATATTTGATAGATATTTCACTTCTTGTTTTAATACCAGGGGCGACTTGGTGTTTGTTTTCTGTGGCACGCCCCCGCACACAGGCCTAGATGAGCTAGACAGGAAAATCCCCAACCACGTCCTCCCCTGCCCTGCCGGACACCCACTGTTCTGAGAGCGTGTGCTTTCTGAGTGGGAGTGCGTCGCGCTGTGAAGAGAATAAGAAGGAGTGGAACGGCCCATTCCTTTGCAGGCTTTTCGTTTGTACACATGGAGCAGGTAGCTTTCTGAGCTGTGCGTGCAGTTGCAGTGGCCCCTTTGGGCTCATGAAGGACGCATGCTAAGGTCTCTAGGAGCGCTGTGCGGGGAATAAGGGACCAGGAAGAGGCCAAGAGTCACGCCGGAGGAGGCTTCTCCATTTCCTTCCTATAAATAGTCATCGATCATCTCGCACGCATCCTGGGTGGAAGCGAGCAGCGTGAGAGGTGACCTTAGATCTGAGCTCTGTGGTGCTCGGGGACAGTGCCCAGCAGGGCTATGCCAGGTCAGAGTCACAGCGAGTTCCGGGTGCTCCTGTGCACCGGGCACCGCTGTGCCATTGAACATGGGCCGCCTGCAGAACAGCGGGCTCGGGCTGGCAGGGGTGCAGCTGGGTGCTGATGACAGCCCCATGCCCGGCTGAGGTGTAGACTTGTCCTGTGGGCGGGTGAGAGGGGAGTCTGTCAGCGCGCTCGTCCTGTCACCTCCTTCCTCCCCTCCTTCCTCCCTTCCCTCTTCTCTTCTTTCCCTCCTTCTTCCCCTTCTCCTCCCCCTCCTTCCTCTCTTCCCTCCTTCCTCCCTTCCTCCCTTCCTCCCCCTTCCCCTCCTCCTTCCCCTCTTCCTTCCCTCCTCCTTCATTATCCGTGTGGTTAGGAAGGAAAATGCAGAGAACCACCTGGTCACTGCCCAAGAGTCTTGGCGTCCCTGAGCACCCCCTGTTCTGTGGGAGCAGTTTTTCCCAAATCAGATCTGTGACTTGCCACCCAAGGAGGTTTCTCGTGGTTTGTAAAATTATACTCATGGGAAGTCATGCCTCAGTGTACGAGCCACGTCCCCTTTAGGTACAGGTTTAGTAACAGCTTTTATTGTTCATCAATTAACTAACTTTCACCTGCCTACGGTAAAGATTCTGGGAAAGTCGGGCGGGGGTACATCCACTCTGTGTGAAGCTTGGGAGGGAACTGGCGGCACAGAGACTTGGGCCTCAGGGATTCAGACAGGAAGTCGTTTGTTTTGTGTGTGAAGTGCTTTTATTGAAAAGAAATGCCCGAGGCTGATGGGAATCTGAGTTTGCCGGTGCCCGGTGTCCGGTGCGGTGCCACGTGAGCCAGCAGGAGGCTGACCGTCCACGCGGGGCTGTGCTAGAGGCTAGAGGAGTGTTGTGAAATACGCATGAAATAGCTTTAGCGGAAAGGGCGACTGACGGCTGAGCGTGCGAGGGGGTGCACTGAGCTGGGGCTAGATCCAGCCAGCCTCAGGGTGCTCCTCTGTAAGACAGGGACGACAGTGGCACCGCACACGAGGTTTCGGGGCCTAGTTATGGGGATGACGCATGTGAAGGGCCTGCCCGGGGCCAGCATGTAGCAAGTCCTCTTAAATGCCAGTCGCTGCCCGCCTGTCGCTCCTCAGCCCAGCCCAACCCAGGACAGCTGTGGGGATCCCCTCGGCCACAGCGCAGGCCCCCAGAGTTCCTCCTGCGCCGACATGGTCTTTGCTCACGCAGAACGTTTAGAGACCCTGGTTTTCCTTACCAAGCTGCTGTGGAAATTCAATTATAAGTGTTTACTTTATTTTTATCATATAAATAACGTATGTTCCCCTTAGAAATCTCAGAAAACGTAAACAGAGGAGAAAGTTATGCATGGCCTGCACAGGCCAACACCCTGGCATTGCTGTGTAGTTCTCAATATTGTTTTCTATTCTTTTAAAAATTGGATTATTTTAAAATTGAATTTATTCATAAATATAGTTTCGCATCCTGGTTTTCCACAGAATGTAACAGACATTTCCCATATGACGGCAGAGCTTTGTAAGCGTCGTTTTCAGTGGCGCCTGAATGTGCGTCCTATTACTGTGCCTCATCTTCTCCCGCCATGCCTTCATCGTCGGATATGCAGCTTCTTTCTAATTATGCACCAAGTCTTCCTTCTCCAGGCAGCTCCCCTCTGGGTGCCATTCTGGGGTCTCTAGAGACCCTTCAATAGTTTCTAGGTGGTGCTTTACCTGGGTGATGAGACAGGAAGCTGATGGCTTGAAATAATTGCCTTTCATTGTGGTAGATCATGTTTATGTACTTGAAGAGAACGAGGGAAATATTTAATCTCCCGCTGTGCTTGAATGGCTGCTGATCAGGGCCCCCGAGGTGTCGCTGTATAAACCAAGTGAGTCACAGGTGCAGGCAGTGCCACGGAGGCGTCAGCGTGGCTCGCTGTGTTGAAGCCCGTCTGCGTTCTGCTGAGGAGAGAGAGGCTGGTTCTGGTCCGGGGAGGGCGTGTCCACCCTGCTGGCCTGGCAGGTCGCTCATCAGTGTAGCGGTGGCACGTGACCGTTCCCAGCCTCGTAGCTGGGCCGAGGGCTGCCTGGGTGTGCTTGCAGAGTGAAGAAAAGCAGAGTTGGTTTTTCTTGCTACGTAAGATGTTTAACTGGCTGAGTATCATGTTTCCAGCGATCTGTGTTGTCTTCTGCGTTTTCACTTATTGGGGCAATCGCCAAACAGAAGAGGCTGGAAGTCACCCTCATTTCCCGGGGCTCCCTGCTCACGTCTACCAGCCAGTTCCTGATACCTCATCGCATTCGTCCTTGGTCACTCTTGACATGGGAGACAGGCTCAGAAGGTTGGGTGGCTTCCCCACGGTGCACACAGCAGCCAGGGAGGACAAGCCTTTAGCGGACCAGGTCCGACTGCCTCGCCGTGGGCCTCCCCCGGGCGCCCTGCTACTCTTCTCTCCAGGTCTGTCTGCAACGACAGAGGAAACAATGGCCAAGGAGTGAGCCCCGAACTCCCCCCTCGCCCCCCAACTTCCTTGATTCTTCTAAACAGTATAGTGACAAGACCAGACACGTGATCTTTGACAAGCCATCTGACATCACTTTGTCTCTGCCTTTTCCTCTGCGAAACGGACGTAGCGAGGCCTACCTGCCTGAGTTGCCATGTGTTTGGTTTTTTTTTGAAATATATTTTATTGATTTTTTACAGAGAGGAAGGGAGAGGGATAGAGAGTTAGAAACATTGATGAGAGAGAAACATTGATCAGCTGCCTCCCACACACCCCCTACCGGGGATGTGCCCGCAACCAAGGTACATGCCCTTGACTGGAATCGAACCCGGGACCCTTCAGTCCCCAGGCCGACGCTCTATCCACTGAGCCAAACCAGTCAGGGCTGCCATGCGTTTTAGGCTGGAAAGTGCGTTCGTGGGGGTCGCACTTACAGTCTGCGAGCAGGTAGGGGAGCACGTCGCAGACACAAGCAAACGCCATGATGGTCACTGTGTTCTCTTCCTCCCTCCTAGGGACAGGGTGGGGTGGGTGGGGAAAATGGTCGTCTCACAAGGCTCCCTTTCGGCATCAGAAATGTAGACCTGAACTTCTCTCGAATATCGTTATGCGGACGGACGCAGACTCCTGGGGTGGGCCTGGCGTTTGGCTTGGACCTGGGGACTGCTGGACAAATATTGGCTAAGGAATAAACATGCCGGTCTGCATCCTGCCCGCCTGCTGACTTTCCTGGGAAATGCAATCTAGAAGACAGTAACTTAGTTTCCCGTTACCCACAGGCCCTAAATGGAGCCGCTGCTATGGCCGTCTAAATACATCGAACAAAGCTCCCACTTTCTTTGGGTCTCTTGTGGTCGCTGCCCCTTTATCGCTGTCAGAAGATGGGGCTCATTGAACTGTCAGGGTTTGGGTTGAAGTTTACTTTTGCTTAAATAAAGTAAAAGCTTCCCACATTGACTTTGGTCTCACCTTTGTTTTATTTCTATTTTCTCTTCAGAAAAGAAAGACGTGACGCAGAGCCTGGAGAGCTACACGTCCAAGTGCCCTGGGACGATGGAGCTCATCACCCTGCCGGACGGCCTCAGCCTGCCGCCTGTGCCCCTCACCAAGCTGCCCATCGTCAGGTAGGGCGGCTGGCGAGTGCGGGAGGTGTGCGTCACGCTGGGCTTGTCCTCAGCCCTGGTCGTGAACAAGACCTTTGGATGAGTCTCCATTTGTCGCTGGCTGTCTATTGTCTCGTCGGACCTCATCAGCAGTCCTAGCAAATGTAAGGGGTGTCCCGGGATGCGAGGATGGCCAGCATGTTACGGAGCCCGGGTTTCTGGGCTGCCCAGGGGCCTGTGCCAGGGGCTGCCACACCCAGACCAGTCACTCCTCCCGGGTTCAAGCCAAGACGGCCCAACTGAAGTATAAGCACCTTGTTTTATCCCTGCAGGACCCTCCACACATGAGCATGTACATAAAAGCCAGCCCGACTGTTACTGCCCAGACAGTCATGTGGGTTGTGTGCACACTGCCAGCCACGGATTACTGAGGGAGAAATGAGCGGAGTGGAGATGCCATTGACAGAAAGCCAGTGGGCCTGTCGTTGGCCTGGGGTCGGGGGAGGGATGGCTGATGGTGGTTGTTTTTTATGCACCAACATTGAACTCCTTCAACCCGGTGAGAGCTCTGCAGTTAATGAGGCCGTTTTTATTGATGAGGATCAAAACCCTCCAGTCAGAATGAGCTTCGAGTTGCTTTGAGTGGCTTTGGTGCTTTTAAAATGTAAACTCTTAAGTTAATTATACTGTTTGAGGAAGGATTACAGGCCTTTATTCAAAAAGGGGCCTGGAGGCCACGCTAGTCAGGGTGGTTTTCCTTGTCGTCTGAAATGGGGCAAAGCCAGCCTCCCAGTGTTAGGAGGAGGCTCCCATGCCCCACCAGGGTCCTCCGTGGCCCAGCCCTTCCGTCCCGCTGAGTATCACCCAGCCCATCACCTCCCTCTGGGGTGTCTGAAGATAGTGAGATGTGCACAGCAGCATTCGGGAGTCTGAGGGGGTGGTCCCATCACTAGCCTGGCTGGGGTTCATGCCCTCTCTGGCCGTCTCAGCCATGTGGGTTTAGAGGGGTGGGTGCCCTCCACACTGTCCCGATGTGGGCAGAGATGGCGAGTTTTCGTCATGCCCGTCTGCAGAGCTCTCCACTGGGTCTCAGGTGTGTTTCTGCTGCGAGTTAGGTCGATGGAGTGAAAAGCAAGGGAGAGAGGTGAGTTCTTTCCCGGTCGCCGCTCTCTGCCAGTCTGTATCACTTCCCTGGTTAGTGTTCCGCCATTGCTTTCACGGCCCCAGTTAGCAGCAGCATTCCGCGGCGTCAGGTTTTAAAATGTTAACAGTCTCTAAAGTCTCTAAAAATACTCCCTGTCTTGGACGTCTTGTCCCTGGGATTCTGCTTTCTTGGTTGGTGGCAGCTTCGAAGAACAAACATACAGTATTAGTTCTGCAGCGACTCTTGCTGCATGAAGTCAGTGCCTCGTGACTGGTTTTCCCTAGGATGCGTTTCATAAGAAGACATTGGTGCTCAGTTCTGGTTGTGAGTGAATGCCATGGCTGCCCGCTGCTTTCCTTGTCTGGCTGACCACGCCCTCCGAATTCCTTTGCATATTTTATTATTAGTTTTTTTATCCTTACCAAAGGATATTTTTTTCATTGATTTTTTTTTTTGAGAGTGAAAGGGAGGGAGGTGGCGGGGGGGGGGGGGGAGGAAAGAAGAGAGAGAGAGAGAGAGAGAGAAACATTCATGGGAGAGAGACACGTTGACTGGTTGCCTCCCAAAAGCATCCTGACCAGGGCCGGGGGTTGAGCCTGTGACTGAGGTACGAGCCCTTGACCGGAGCCGACTGGGCAGGTGTGGTGTGTAACGAGGGAGGACACGGAAGTGGTTGCAGGGCCTGGATGTGCGCAGGCTCCGTGGATTAGTAAACCTGCGGTACACGCAGGCTGGTTGGTGGGAGCGTGAGCATTGCTGAGCACCCGTCCCAGCTGGGAAAGCAGCGTAAGGTACAGCCAGGCCGATGGAGACCCAGTCATTCCCTTAAATGAGGCAGCGGTGCTGTTGACCTTCACATGTGGGCCCTGGGCCTGAGCGATCGGGGCTGCCCTTCTGTTTGCTGTGTGGGTGCTCGGCAGGAAGGAGAGAGCAGGGAGAAGAGGGAACCTGAGTGGGGCAGCTCGAGTCCTCCCAGCAGTCTGAGGGCTCACCGCACTTCATGGACCCGGGGCCCAGGTCTGGGGCCGGCCTGCCACTGGCCCCGGCACACAGTGCTGCAGTGCAGTTCAGGTTTCAACCGGGCCTCCGGCTGCGGGGTCACCGCCCCGTCCTGGGAGGGTCCGGGCCACCGAGTGCAGCATTCGCGCTGTCCTGCCTAATCGGAGCAATTTCTTTCCCTCAGTTTCTTTGCTGTGGGATGCACTGTTGTCCTGACACAGACTGCTGGGTGGTATTTCCGCTGAAACCAAGCTGACAAGGCAGGTGACGTATTTCTGTTCCATTTGAAACTGCAGGCATGTGAAACTGCTGAACCTCCCTGCCAGCCTCCGGCCGCAGAAGATGAAGAGCTTGCTGGGTCAGAACGTGTCCGCCAAGAGCCCCTTCATCTACTCGCCCATCATTGCCCACAGCCGTGGGGAGGAGCGGAGCAAGAAGATCGGTAGGACCGTCCTCCTGGCTTTCGAGCTTCGCCGAGCCCGCCCACACGCAGCCAAGCCTTCGCGCGTGCAGGCATCTGCACAGAGCAGTCTCTCCTCTCGGCTTACCGGTTCGCTGCTTCCGTCGGGCAGTTGTCATAGATCTGACTTTTAAAAATGTGTTTCACGAAAGGGGATGTTTGTGGGAGTTGTAGAGGCCAGAGGGCTCTGTTAGCGGAGACTCATGCGAACTGCAGCAGGGCAGTAAGTGGAGTGATTTCCAAGGCCTGTCGTGGCTTCCGAGCCACTGGGATGAAAGGCTGACTCCATTCAGGGTTGGGTGGGGATAAGGACAGAGGCGGGCCCTTGGCGCCTGGGGCTGTGCGGCTGCAGGGTCAGCCCCGGGGCCGGCCCTGCCTCTATTTTTTCCTCTCCCGGCTTAAGAAATTGTCAAGATTTCATTTTATGAAAATAATCCTCTGTGCTGCAGTGATCCTCATAACTGCAGGCGCTACAGGCATCCTAGTCCCAGTTTACAGACGGAAAACAAGACGGCAAATCTAAATCGCCCGCCTGGGTGGAGCTCGGACGTGGCTGAGCTCAGGCCCCAGCCAGGTCAGTGGTCACAGCCAGGGCATCTCCTTTAGCACCTGGCTCCCCATCACAGCGAGAAGCACCTGCTCACCTGGACGGAGGATGCATTCAGTGGGTGAGGCAAGATTTTTTCTGAGATGTAACAGAAGCTGCAGCCAGAATGCATATTATTGGTTGAACACTCATGGGTAGGAAAATGTAATTTACATTCTGTGGCTTCTTTCTCTTTGGTAACATACTCATCAGCTAGGACCTGCCTAGAGGTTTGAAGAACCACGTATCTTTATCCCACAATTCCAGTCTCCATGAACGAGTCTTCTTGTATGATTGGGGGAGTTGTGTAATTGACACCCCTCTTCTCTTGCCAGCTGTCAGCCAGGCCGCTCTCAGCTCCTCCAGGCCGCTCTTGGGGCTTTGCCACATGGCCTCCATAGGCCTTCTCTGGCTTTGAATCTTTTCTTTCAGGATTCACCTGATTAGACCAGGCCCACCCAGGGTACTCTCCCTTTTGATTAACCCCAAGTCGACCGATTGGAGACCTTAGTCAGTCTGCAGAATCCCTTTACCTTTGTTACAGAGCAGAACCTCCTCCTCATATTCGCACTCGGGAGAGGCTCTCCCAGGGCACCTGCCCCAGGCTGGGCGTCATCTCAGAACTCTGCCTCCCACAGGTGGTGACCTGCAGCCGCCCTGGGAGTGGTCAGGGAGGAGAAGCCACTGTGTTACGGAGGGGAGAGACAGGGGACCAAGCTAATATGTCACTTAACTGGCCTCGGGTCCCGGGAAGCTGTGCGGCTGGCGGCTCTGCGCCCAGCTTGGTGCTGTCAGGACTGATTCGGTTTTGTGAGCCTGCATTTGGCTTGATAGCGAGAATCAGTCTCTGCCGATGGCGAGAAATACCTGTCATGTGGCACCCAAGTGGCGGTAGGACCTGCTCTGGTTCCGAGAAAGCCTGTGGGGAAACCAGCTTTGCCTTGGCTACCTCATGACGATATTTATGCCTGCTGCTTCACCGGAGAAAGGACTTGCCAGAGGAAACCATGTGAAATACGCAGAGTACCAGCTAACACATGGACCCTGTGTGTGTGTTTCTAGATTTCCAGTGGGTGCAGGGAGACGTGTGCGAAGTCCAGCTGATGGTGTACAACCCCATGCCCTTTGAACTCCGAGTTGAGAACATGGTATGTATCACCACTCATTCGACCCTTTGGGGCTGACTACCACCTTGCTATGAAGATGTGTTTTTTACCTAATACTTGAGGCTCACATCCTAAGCTGTGTCAGGTTTTGTATTTGCTTTGTCAGGGCTGGTCAGCTTGTAAGTGGAGATCACACCTTATCTTTCCCGAGTCTCTAGTGCCTGGTGCTTGGTCGGTGTTTGAATCAGTGGACAGAGACCCCTCTGATTGGGACTCACATCGTGTCTAGTTGCTTGGAAATCAGATTTGAAATTGTCTCCTTGAGGTTTGCGTGCTACGATCACAGGTCACGTTGCTGCTGCATGATGATGAGGTGACCAAGGCTGAGGGAGAGGGTGACGTTCTCATCACTCTCCTGGGCTTTTTCTCAGCCTCGAGACCCAGGTGCTGGTCCTGTGCGCAGGGCGTTCAAGCTCACCAGGGAGCGGTGTCTGTCGGAAGTGCTCACCTGACTCCATTGTGGGAGGGGCTTTATCCTGGCTGTCCGGGCTGATCCCAGTGATCCCAGGGCAGAGCCCACTGCGCAAGTCCCCTGTGTGCACGTTCACAGGGAGGCCTGCAAAGGAGGGTTGAGACACTCGGAGTTTTCCGACTCACATTCAGGGGCCAGGGCAGGTGCTTCGTGCAGGTGTCTGGCTGAGTGCCATGCCATGGCCAGGCCTCGGGCGGGGCACCGGGGCCCGATCCCTGCGGTGATGTGGTCAGTGCTGTGGTGTGGGGGTGCATGAGGGGCCGCAGGACCCCTGTGCAGTCAGGCAGGGATGACGACGGCTCGGCTGAGAGCACCAGGTGAGTCAGAGTTCCCAGGTGGGCGGGGCGTTATTTACGGTGATGCTTAGGCCTTCAGCACGCGGCATAGTTTTCTGAAATCTGTGTGAGTTCTTAGAGCGTCCGCTGCATATTGAGCTGACAGTGCTGAGGCTGTTCAGAGGCGGGCCTTGGAGGGTGCTGCCCCCCATGGTACAGGAACGTGCTGGCCTCCTGCTCGGCTTGTGACCAGGCCTCTCCAGGGACTGTCTCTTGGCCAAACAGGGAATGATAGTTGTTTAGAGAATCCTCCCCAAAGTGATCAAAGTATCATCTGCCTCCTGCTTTTTCTTATACTGTTTTTTTTTTTTTTAATATTTTCATTGATTTTTTACAGAGAGGAAGGGAGAGAGATAGAGTCAGAAACATCGATGAGAGAGAAACATCGATCAGCCGCCTCCTGCACATCCCCCACTGGGGATGGGCCCGCAACCCAGGTACATGCCCTTGACCGGAATCAAACCCGGGACCCTTCAGTCCGCAGGCCGACGCTCTATCCACTGAGCCAAACCGGTTTCGGCATTCTTATACTGTTTTTATCTTTAAAAAAGTAGCTTTTCATAAAAAATTGGGAAGAACAAAGACTAAAATAGAAATGACCACTAGGAGCCTTGGCTGGTGTGGCTCAGCAGTTAGAGTGTCGGCTGGTGCACCACAGGGTCTCAGGGGCTCCCTGTCAGGGGCACGTAGCTAGGTCGCAGGTTTAGTCCCTGGCCCAGGTCAGGGTGTGTGTGGGAGGTCACCAATCAATGTGTCTCTCTCCCATCCGCATTTCTCTCTGTCTCTCTCCATTCTACTCTCTCTTAAAAAAAAAATGACACTAGGAGGTAGCCCCCCAGTCACGGTCAGGTTTTAAAAAATTAAGTCATGAAATATCTCAAACATATGACATGTTACAGGGAATAATAAACATTCACATATCCACCATCCACATTTAGAAAATGTTAACAGCTGGCCATATTTGCGTTAGCTATTTTAAAAAGAAACAAAATGCGGCTATATTTCACCTAGAGGCAATAGCCATCTAATTGGTTTCTGTTTCTACTCCTGCCCATGACATCTGTTCTTTACATAGTTGGATCATTTCTCACTTCTGCTCAAAACCTGGGCTCAGGGGTGCTCACTGCCACTAGAGTGTGTCTTGGGTGCTTTCTGTAGACAGAGGTAGGACAATTGTGCATGCATGTACATTAGACACGAACTTCCATATGTACCCATGTGGACATGCATGTCCATATGTATCGACACATGTACACACAGACACGCACACCCACATGCACCTATAAGCATGTACACACAGCCATGTATGCCCATATGTGCCTACATGCATGCACACACAGACATGAATGTCCACATATACCTACTTGCATGTATGTCCATATGTGCCTACATGCATGCCCCTGCATATGTGTACATAGACTCATGCCCATATGCACAGCACAAACACAAATTTCATAAATCCCGACTTCACAGGGGTACCTCCAGTTCTAATCCGTCTCCATAAGTCCTCTCTCGCCTTCCTCCATTCCACACCTGCGTCCCTCTTCCAGCGTGAGAACTCGGGCTCACAGCATCACCACGTTCTTGCTAGGTTATTGCAGCAGTACCTTCCCTTTTTAAAAACGACGCCTTGGTCACTCTGCTAAATGCACTTACTAGTTTTTCCACTTAGATTCCGTAGGGTTTTCTGTGGCCACAGTGTGTGTGTGTGTGTGTGTGTGAGTGAATAACTGTCTGTGTGCCTTTCATTTCCTTTTCTTGCCTTCTTGCCCTGGGGCATGTCTGTTACAATGTTGGGCCGTCCAGAGCTGACATCCTGCCTCGTTTCCAGTCGTGGGGCAGCTCCTTGAGGCCAGGGACTCGGTCTCGTTCACTGTCAATTCGGAAATGAGCTGATGATTCATAGATGCTGGACGATATATTTCCACGCTTCATGTTTTTTCTTTTGTGTTTACATTCCCATTTGGTAAAACAAAACCAAATGAAGATAGAAAATAGCGTCGGGCTGATATCAGGAGGGATGTGTTCAGGCACACAGGCTGCTTCCATTCCCGCTGTCTCGTGTGAACGCGCTTTCGCCCGCCTCCACGGCCTCTGGCGTGCTGTGAGAGCCCGTGAGTGGCCGCACCCCGGCTGCTCTGGAGCTGAGTGCGGGGTTGTGGGTCTGGGCTGTGCTTATTCATGTCGCCCACCCCTTGTTCCAGGGGCTCCTCACGAGTGGAGTGGAGTTCGAGTCTCTTCCTGCGGCACTTTCCCTCCCGGCCGAGTCTGGTCTTTACCCAGTGACGCTCGTTGGGGTCCCCCAGACGACGGGGACGATTTCCGTGAACGGTAAGGGGGTTTCTCTCCGATCCAGGTCGGTAGGACGGCCACCGCTCTGTTGCCCTGACTCACGGGGGCCTGTCACCGGTCAGCAGCATCCTGGTCCCGACCACCGGCCATTGCTTCATTTTGTTACGTAGGGAACCTCAAAATTTCAAAGCCACTTTATTTATTTCATTTTTTATTTTTAAATAAAATTTTATTGATTTCAGAGAGGGAGAGATAGAGGCATAAATGATGAGAGAGAATCATTGATTGGCCGCCTCCTGCACACCCCCTACTGGGGATTGAGTCCACAACCCGGACATGTGCCCTGACTGGGAATTGAACCGTGACCTCCTGGTTCATAGGTCGATGCTCAACCACTGAGCCACGCTGGCCGGGCTCAAAAGCCATTTTAAAGCTTGAACAATTTCAAGTGCTTATGTAACTGAGGGAGTTTTTTTTGTCGTGGAAATTTTGCTAATCTTAGGTTGTCGTTCCTGTCCACAAGCAGCAGGTTTGCTGTCTCACATGGTGGTGATGATGACAATAATCGGCTCTGGAGCTTAGACTTTGAATCATTTTTCAAAGACTTAAGTCACGTGATGTCCTGGAAAGGAGTGCTGGCTCTCACTCTCAGGTTATAGACAGCCACACTTGAAAAGCACTTCAGGAAAGGGACGAGATGGAATTAAGTTGTGCAGAGATCCCAGTTTACAGAGACCTCACAGGCACATGTTCACTGGGGCTCAGGCAGCCTGGTAAGGTGGGCATGCGGGTGCTGCGATTAGCTCCGCCTCCAGGGGGAAGCCGCGGGGCCTGTGGGTGGGACTGGCAGGTGACGGGCCTGAACCTCAGCTCGGCCCTCAGGCCTGAGACTGGACGCTGGCCGGGTGGAAGCCCCTCCTCTTGTCTCCTAGGTTACCACACCACCGTCTTTGGCGTCTTCAGCGACTGTTTGCTGGACAACCTCCCAGGAATAAAGAACAACGGCTCCACAGTCGAAGTCATTCCTGCTCTGCCCAGACTGCAGATCAGCACGTCTCTGCCCAGGTAGATGCCACAGAGCAGGTACCAGCCTCCGGACCACACGTGGCACTGAGGCAGATGGCTCAGTGTGCGTCTCTCCGCGTGCGCCTCTCGGGCACCGGGAGCCTGAGTCAGGCTCCAACTTTGCGACTAGAGTGTGGGCAAGGGCTGTGTCGGGACAGGGGGAGCGATGGGCTCTGTGACAGCGAGGGGGGAAGCGGAAGGGTTCTTACCCAGAGCAGACGCAGTGTGCACTTAGCCTCTGCAGTCACAGCTTTTGTGAATACAGTGAGGGGTGGGCACACGCAGGTTAAATTACCTAAAAGATAAATCCGTAAGTCAGGATGCAAGATCACAACAGTAATAATGCTCGTAAGCCCTAGCCAGTTTGGCTCAGTGGATAGAGCATTGGCCTGTGGACCAAAGGGTCCCGGGTTCGATTCCGGTCAAGGGCACGTACCTCGGTTGCAGGCTCCTCCCTGGCCCTGGTCGGGACGTGTGCAGGAGACAACCAATCGATGTGTTTCTCTCACATCGATGTTTCTCTCTGTCTTTCCTTCTCTCTTCCACTCTCTCTGAAATCAGTGGAAAAATATCCTTGGGTGAGATGAACAACAACAACAAAAAGACATAATACAAATAAACAATACAGTAATTAATAGTAATATAAGAATAAACTTGGCATTTTGTGTACTCATACTGCAAACCCACTTTTGTCAACCCCTGTACCTATTAATTACAGTATAGGTAGTGGGATAGATTACTTTTTGCATAAGCATATAACATAAGCTAAACACATTTACTTCAATGACGTCAGAAAGCTCATCGTAAAAAGTATCTCAGAATCCCATCACCATTCATGTCCTTGCTCTTGGAACTTGGGATTGTCTCCATTTTTGCTCTTATGGAGCATGCTGACTCTTTTGGCTGTTTTTGTAAGATGTGTCTTGGTATTTTCTGAAATGTCCTAAAAGCTCCCTCACACATGTCGTGGGCACTGTGCCGGATGCTGGGCGCAGGCCTGACACCAGTCCTGTCCTTGCCCAGGCAGTTCCAGTGCCGTGGGGAGGTGGACAGGGAGCAGCAGTCCCAGGGCGCTGTCCTCAGGACGCTGACAGGGCTGGGGGTCACAGGGGCTGCGGGAGTCCTTCCAGGAGGTGGCATACATGCCTGCGATGGGAGAGGTGAGGGAGGAGGAGTTAGCAGGTGAGTGGGCGGACAGGAGGGTTTTCTCAATAAGGGAGCAGCCTGAGAGACCAGAGGCAGGAAGAGCATCGCGTGAGTGAACTCAGAAGGGATCCTGGCACTCATTGTAAGAGCTAAAGGTGTAAAACTTTCAGAGGAAAGTTTTCATGCTCTTGGGTTAGGCAAAGAGTTCTGCTATTGACATCAAAAGCAAATTCTCTATCCGGGCTGGAACCAGAGGCCTTGGGCCGGGCATGACTGGTCCGTGAGCCCAACTTGCTTAAGCGTCGGCTTCTCCCTGCACAGCGCAGGTGTGAGACCGGCACTGGCTCAACACTCTTTTCTGTGCTTTGGACCAGACAGTGGGGAAGCTCTCTGTGGCGCGTATAAACACACTCGGGTCTGCCCGTCCTCTGTGGCCCATTCACCCTCCTGTTCCTGGTGGCGGGGCACTGCGTTCCCTGTTTAAAGCCCAGATTCCCTGTCCCTAGTTCTGAAATTCTACGTGCGGCGATATGAATACTTCTAAAATGCATTGGTTTTCTTTTCTTCTTTCCTTTTATGATGCATTATTGTTACTGCCATTATCCTAGATCTGCCCACTCCTTGCAACCTGCCTCTGGTGACGAAGTATCCACGCATGTGTCCGTCCAGCTTTTCAACGGAGAGACCCAGCAGCTTGTCATCAAGTTGGAGAACATCGGAGTGGAGCCCTTGGAGAAGCTGGAAGTCACCTCCAAAGTCCTCACCTCCAAAGGTGGGTGCTCCCGGCAGGTTGGCCCTGAGCAGTTTATCTCTCTATTCCAAAGACACGCTGTTCCGTGCCGTGTGCAGAGCGTCTGAAAGCTTCTCCCTCTGTCTGATGCCCTCGTGAAGGTGGCGTTCTAGTCACGTGTGAAGAGCGCACGCAGGAGGCTAATGGAGCAGAGGACGCACCCTGTACCCGCCTTTCTGTCCTAGACCCTCAGGAAGCATTCCTGAGCGAATGAATGCAGGGGCGTTGCAGGCTCAGAAGAGTTCTGCCTGGGACTCACCTGTCACCCGCAGCCAGGGTTTCCTGAGTGGGTCCAGCGCCCGGAGCCCATGCATCCCTCTGACAGCCTTTCCGTGGGCCACTGACCTCAGCAGGCCCGAGGCACAGGGCATCTCCATGCGTGCACTGGAGGGTGGACTCCGACAGTGAGCGTTAGCACGTGTGTGCATTTATGAGCGTGTGTCATGCACACTCCTTGTGGAAAACCACAGGAAGCCGCTCAGTGGTTGCAAAGGTGACTTGGCTTCAAGCTGGGCGCCTCACTCCTCTTCGTGCCTCACTCACACACCCAGGTGATGGCCTCCCAACACCCAGGACTGGCACTTTCTTGGCACTTTGATCTATAACATTTGAAATGGTTTGCGTTTTTCTTGGCTTTCTGAGAATGCATCAGAACTGCCCAGGGGGATCAGCGAGCCTCCTGTTGCCTCAGTCACGTTATCACCATCGCACTGTTGTTGTCGTTGCAGAAAAGCTGTACGGCGACTTCCTGAGCTGGAAGCTGGAAGAAGCCCTGGCCCAGTTTCCCCTGCAGCCCGGCCAGGTGGCCACACTCACTGTCAACATCCAGGTGAAGCTGGACTTCTCGTGCCAGGAGAACCTCCTCCAAGACCTCAGCGACGGTGAGCTTCCCGCTCCCATTGGTGCTCCGCGGCCCCGGAGCTGCGCCGCCGCCCGTGCTTGTCACTCACTAACTCAAGCTGCTTGAGACTCCTGGGCGCCTCATTACCCGAGTGAGTCCCCGTTCATCTGAGAGCAGCAAAGGGCTTCTCAGTTAAAGTTCCTCGTTCACACCCTTCATTGTGCTGTGCTCAGGGGCCAGGAGGGCACCCTGAGTTGGTGGAGTGAGGGAACTGCATTTTTCAAGTTCACCTGCTGTGATCTAATTAGGGGATGATCAAGCTCTCCTCAGAGTCTGGTGATTTCTCTGAGGCCTCAGGGTCTAGAGAACATGGGACTTTATATTTGGGAATCTCTGATTACAGATAAGATCCCATGGATTAATTATGTCAAATTATGAAGCGTGCATTCAGACATTCATGTGGCGGCATTGTGGGTGTATTAGTTAGCTCTGCCATAACAAAAGACCACCGACAGTGTGGCTGTACAACAGAAATTTATTTCTCACGGCTCTGAAGGGTGGGCGTCTGAGAGCAGGGGCTGGCATGGCTGGGTTCTGGTGAGGGGCCTTCTCCTGGCCTGCAGGTGCCTACCTGACCCCACCATGTCCTCACGTGGCAGAGAGAGCGCTCTGGTGTCTGTTGTAAGGGCACCAGCCGTGTGGGCTTAGGCCCCATCCTCATGACCCCATTTAACCTCAGGGAACAGCAGGTACAGAGGCCTGACCCTCGGTAAGGCAGTGGATTGTACCTTCAGAGGCTAGATGTCTCTCTCGCTCTCTGGGAACTGAACTTGGTCTCCCTGCCAGCCTCTCCCAGCCTTCCCTGTGTGCTAAGGAAGTGATGCGGTCAAGTCGAACTTGAGAGACTAGGTTAGTTATGGGTTTTGTCTTATTAATTCATTTGCTTACCATTTACTGAGGGCTCGTGATCTGCGTGAGCCCGTGCCAGCTGCTGTGGGAGGTCCGGAAGTGGGAGTGACGAGGATTCTGCCTTCATGGAGTTTGTAGTCAGTAAGGAGTCGGGGACACACACACATTGCTGTAGTAATTGTAGCGGTTTCTGTTGGATGCTTGCCGGTGCCGGGTGCTGAGATACGTACTTTATATGCAGTGACTCATTCATGCTTCCAGACAATCCCACGGTCCGTGTGTTATAGCTGCTCCTGCTTTAGGGATGAGGCACTTCAGGCTCAAAGACGAAAAGGGACTTGGCCGAGGCCATTCAGCTGGATGGTGGAGAGGCTGGGAGTCAGGCCTCCAGGGTCTGATCTCCACCCACGTCCCTGGCAGCAGCTTGTGCTCCTGGGTCTGGACTGCAGGCAGGGAGCGGGTCCCGGGGTCACACGGTGCAGGGGGGTATTATGGAAGAGGATGCCTGTGACCAGAGACAATGACACTGGGAGGAGGGGGGGCCAGAGGAAGAGTTTCGGTGGAAGTGCCTGGATCCAGGAGCAGGAACAACAGGACTCAGAGCCTGGCCGTGGTCCCTATGAGGCTGCGCTACTTCCAGTCTGCCCTTCACTTAGTGTGTCATCCTTTGGGGTCCCACCCAGAGATTCCGGGACTCAGCGTCAGTGTCCTGCCTCCTTGGGGGACACTCAACGCCAGGGTTTTCCCCACCTGGCCCTGCGACTACGTCAGAGGCCCTGCTCACATCCTCGGCCCCTGGGTCCAGGTCTCTTCTGGAACCTGCAGGCCCCTCTGGGGAACTTGGTGCTGGGCTGTGTGTCTCCACGCAGCTTTTCCTGCTACGGGTGTGGGTGCTCGTTCCGGGGCGTCACCAGATGCAGGGAGCGCAGGCTGGGCTGGCAGCGGCTGGCTCTCCCCTCTTACTGTTTATGTCTGAGCGAGAGCTCCTCCCTCCATCCAGCTGCCCTCTCACTTCACTCCATCCTCACCTTTCAGATGGGATCAGCGTGAGCGGCTTCCCCCTGTGCAGCCCCTTCCGCCAAGTAGTGAGGCCACGTGTGGAGAGCAAGGCCTCGAACCCGCCCGAGGGCAGCAAGCCTGGGGACCCGAGCCACACGAAGGTGAGTTGGCCCCACACGCATGCCGCTGGCCACAGGGTCGGCGCTCGGCTCCTGCCCAGCCTTTCCGGAGGCAAGGTTCTGGGTGTTTCTCCAAAAGGGAAGGCGGCGTGGGTGCGGCAGCCGTGGTGTGTTTGTGGAATGTGGTTTCTCGGGTGCTCCTCTCGCCGGCGTGGGAAGCAGGCTCCCTGGGCCAGCGTGCTCCAACCGCGGTGTTGCTGACTCGCTTCCATGAAATCTGGGAATGCGGGGGTTCAACCAAGGCGGGCCCTGAGTGGAGTAGGCTGTTTCCTGCCTCTTTCTTCATTTGAAAAACGCATTTATTGCATTATTATTCCCAGTTCAGATGTTGATTCCATAAACTTTTCTTATTTCTTTGGCACCTCCTTCCCCTCATTGGTTTCCAGACACTCAGGCAGCCAGAGGCACGTGCGGTAGCAGGTGGGTGCAGTGCGAGGTTGGGGTGCGTGGGGGCCTCCAGACAAGCAGAGGGGGTCTTGTCCACAGAGCTCCTGCGTTTGAACTGGAGCACAGGTTTCGGGTCGCAGAGTCAGATTTAAAAATCCTGGGCCTCGCCCTTCCGGCTGGTTGGGTGATGGTGCATGAATTTTTCTTCAGTTGGAGTTGCGTGTTTTATAATGATTATAAATGTGGTGCTTGCTTGCACGTGTATTTAAATATAATTATTTAAATACCATTACTGTTTACTGAGTGCATCCTTGTTGTCTGGCACTTGTATGGAAATTGTTCTTCTAATTCTCACGATGACTCTGAGGGTGGTCTTCTCCTCCAGTGAGGGCGCTGGCTCCGGGAGATGCGACACGCTCAGTCCCTCCGGTCCCTGCCCGTCGCACTGTGACATGCCTTCCCTCCACCGCCCTCCTGAGTTTTGTGCATTGAGCCCAAAGCCACTCCCCCTCCCCCCTGCTAATCCTCTCCCAAGGATATTTTTTCCATGATTTTCAGAGAGAGTGGAAGGGAGGGAGGGAGAGAAGCATTGTGTGAGAGAGACACATGGATTGGTTGTCTCCTGCACGCACCCTGACCGGGGCTGTGGATCGAACTTGCAACCCAGGTACATTCCCTTGACCTGGAATTGACCCTGAGACCCTGTGGTGGGCAGGCTGACACTCTAACCACTGAGCACACTGGCCAGGGCAAGCCTCTTGATCCTGCTTTCCAGTCCTCGGTTTGGCCCCACCAACCGTGGCGGTTTATAGGTTCTCTCCGTCCCTTCCAGTCGTTCCTGTCTGTCCGCCAGGCCCACTGAGCCTTCTAAGTGTTGGCTTCTTGCCCAGGCCCCGGAGCTGGCCGTGGTGGACTGTGCTCTGCAGGCCCGGCCATGCCCAGTGCTGTCTGCTCAGAGGTGTTCTCAGCGTTTGAAATATCTCGTCAGGGAAGGGGGGACACTGGGATTTAGGGAAGGTCTGGGCCTCACCCTGGTTCATGGAGTTAGTTAGCGGTGACGGATCCAGGGTAGAATCTGGGTCCCTTCTAACCTGGACCCTGAGTAGGATGGGACCCATATCCAGACTCCGAGCAGGATGTCCCAGGTGACAGACCCCGTGCCCCCAAAGGCAGTGGGGAGGGGTGTGTGGGAGCAACTGCGTTAGTCGGTGGTCTGTTGCTGGGGAAGGTGATGGGGAGCTCGAAACTGAAACGATGCAGGGCCCCCCGGTGTCAGGGCGCGTCTGCTGCGGTTCTGTGGGACTCCTGAGGGGCGCGTGGTGCTGTGTGCCAGGCTTGGGGTGCTGCTGCGGGGGCCCCTATCACCCGGCCTCCTGGCACTGCCCAGCTTGTTACCTCACACATCTCCCCAAAGCAGGAAAGATGATTTAATTGGAAATGTGCTCAACCTGTAAAGCTATCACCCAGGAATGGCGTAGTCATGGAAACAAGTGAGTCAGTGGAAGCAGCTTCGAGGGAGGCCCTCGGGAAGTGAGAAGCGAGTGTGTCCTCAGGTTCCGGGAAGACGTCGTCCCTGTCCAGCGGGCACCCGCTGTCTGTCCATGGTCCCGAGGAGTCGTTCTGCGCGCTGTGTGGCGAGTCTGAGGACTGAACAGATTGTGTGATGTGGACGCAGGTTAGAAATGACCTTCCTCTCAGCCAGGCCCTGCAGCACGGCCTCCGGGCCTTGCGTCCCCGCTGTGACGTGCAGCGGCCTGCACAAGGCTGGTGGGCTTGCTCACAGAAACAGTCGGAATAGCCTTGTAGCCGTTAAGGAAATGGGACTCTTGTTAAAACCTCCCCATAGAGAACATTCCCAGCCCGATGGTTTCAGTCCTGCATTTTATGAAGCATTTAAGGGAGGAATAACATGGGTTTTATGTAAACTCTTCTTTCAGGAAACTTGAAAGAGAGTGAATACTCCTAAGTGTTCTGTGGGGTCAGCGTTGCCCTGGTACCAAAGCCGATGGAGAGGGTGTGGAGCCACAAGGACCTGGGCATAGAATCCGGG
>NW_005871850.1:103978-115873 GCF_000147115.1 Myotis lucifugus | reverse complement strand
TAACATTAGCAACACAACACATGCAGTTCTCAGTACCAACAGACCAGAAAGGAAAACTACCAGCGTCTCCATGATGGCTGCAGAAAAGGCATCCGACGACGTGCCCTGTTTGTTTCCAATAAAACTCACCGACTGAGAACTGGAAGGGATCCTCCTAAGCCCACCACCTACACTCCCACTGTCTGGAGAGGTGCAGAGTGACTGTCCCTGGGCCACGCCCCGTCCCCTGCCCTTCAGCTGGGCTGCAGTCCCTGCGACCGACCAAGGTCCTCCCTCGTTCCTCCAACTCCCAGCATGTCCCCAGTCTCAGGGCCACGCTCGAGGCTGTCTTGCCTGCCAGGCCTTCCAGGTGGCGTGAACAGAGCCAGCGCTCCTTCCCGCATCTCCACCTGCCCCCCACTCCCACCTCTGCTGTCATTCTGTGCTTTATCCCTGAGTTCCCAGGAATGTCCTCAAGGCCCTGCTTAGCCTGAAGTAGATCTTCCCAGATCAGATGCTCCCCACAGCTCAGCGACACACTCCCCGTCCACGGACTCTCTTTAATCCGAAGAGTCTCGGCATCAGGGAGGCGAAGCGGTGTGTTCTCATTTGGTCAGGCCTGGCGGTGACCGCCCTCAGGTGACGGCTTCCGTCTGTTGAATATTCCTGTCACTTCAGCCTTTACACTGGAGCCCTGGGATGTTCATGTATGTTCATGTATGTTTCATTTCAACAATTGCATTTATAAACGGGCCGACTGGAAGGCTCTGCTAAGAAACCTTAAGAGCAAATGTAGTTAAAAAAACTGTGTTACAACAAATGGCCCATTTTGTTATGCTGTGTTATAAATGAAAACTTTCCGTGAGCCCCGTCCGGTGGCAGAATGAAGGCTCCCATCGGCTGGGAGGGGACAATGCATTTGCTCATTGACTGCTTGCGCACAGGACGGCGAGGGTGGAGCGTGCCGAGGCCGGAGGGGCTTGGGGTCCACACCAGCGAGATTAGTGCTTTCAACAGTGTGTCCAGTTGCTGCGCTCATGACGGCAGCGTCCCGTTATTCAGGTGGCAATTACCCGCCGCTCAGGAAGATTAAATAACGCGCCCAAGGTCAAGCCGTTACCAAGTAGAAGTTTACACTCAGGCCCAGATACGTCTGAGTCCCAAGCTGGCGCTATTTCTAAGTTTCCAGACTTATGGGATACAAAACATCCTGTATCGATTCTGGCCGTATTTAAAGAGCAGCGAGCAAGCTTTCTCGCCTATCTGACCCTCAGTTTTAATCTGTAAAATGCAGATAATACGTCTTCCTCCTGGGCTATTATAAGGAGCAAAGTGTCTGCTATTAGCCCTGGCAGATAAGAAAAGCTTACCAAATGGCAAATCCAATTCAGTTCCAAATTATTTCTAATCTGTCCCGGTAATAGTTACAGAGACGGGGAAGTTCTCTCCGCAAAGTTTAAGCACCAAAGCTCCAACGGAATCCTTTAATCTGCCCAACAATTTCAACACTTAATAGGAATTGAGCAGTAAGGAGTGGAGTCTACTGCAGGGGGAATTCTGGAACAGAATTAAGGTCAAGGCCCAAAAAATGTTCCTTGGGGTTCTGTGACACCTTTAGGACTTTGCTTCTGTGATATTCGTTGTGCATCGAATCCCTGTGGCATTTCATTCACTCCATCCAGGCCAGTCCTGGGAGCAGGCGGTTCCGGAGCGGCCCCTGGCAGGAGACCCAGCAATACGACCTCAGGCTGTAAGAGGCGCTGGGGAAGTGCATGATGGAGCAGGGTGGGGCCCGCTGTGCTCTGGATAGGCCGTCAGCACACCAGCCTGGTAGACGGCTTGCTGCACAGAAGTCAGGGCACCTGGGATGCCAGCACCAGCTGCCATGGTTACCACCTGCCATGTTTCCTAGTAGGTTCTGAGCTGAGGCTGAGGATGGCACCTGGCTGACGAACGCCTCCTGCTGCCTCGCTATGTGGTCTCGAGTCCGTTTTATAACTTGCTTTGTCCGTACTGTACAGTTTTATGTCTCAGTACATTTTTATTGCTTCTAATATCCAGACAATATTAAAATTTCCCCCACTTGACTCCCAGATTCTATTATAACTAATTAGTCCAAACCAGCACACTGCCCGGACCACTCACGCGCCCGCTCTGTGGCCACGGAAGTTGGTTTTAATCCAGCACCGTCTTCTCTTTGATGTTGCTGAGGCCCTGGAAGGAAGCGAGCTGGAGACACGCGTAGCACTGCGGCCGACCCCTCCAGGCTGCACAGCTAGAGCGCCGATTTTCATCTCCCTGGAAGTTAGCTTAAGAGTGGAACTCATTGCGGAGGCGGTAATAACAGACTCCGAGAGTGGGGTGCTTTGGCCCCGAGAGCAGTGATGGACCAGTGCCCCGCATTTCCAAACACCAGCCCGGCGCCGTGCTCTCTTTCCGTCTTGGCAACAACCTGTCATCTACCCGTGTCTCCATTTGGGATGGGGAAACCGAGGCTTACAGCAGACACTTCGTGACAGTTGACACAGCTAAGAAATGGCGTCGTTGCGCCAGGCCCAGGCTTGTCTGAGTCTGAGGTCTCGCCCCCAGTGTGGGTCCTCCCTTGTTCCCCGGAGCCCCATGTGTACGCACTGTTCCTCCCGTGGACACGGAGGCTGCGTATACTGCTGCATCTGTCCCCGTGTTGCCCGTGTCCTCATGGTAGCAGGCCCTCGCCACACTGGCTGTCACCTCCTCCCTGAGCCCAGGGACGCCCCCACCCCCGCTGCTGTCTGCTTTCTCCTCCTTCCCCTTTGACAAGCTCCTGAGTGGGAGTCAGGTGTGATGTGTAGAAATGTCACCAGCATCCAAATGACTCAGTTAAAGAATGACTGTGTTTTCACATTAAATATCAAGACCTGTCATCTGACAGACGGTACAAATGACAACGAGAGACAATGTTTCCGATTGGAGCCGTTCTGGGGAGTCCAAGAGCCTCGAGCCTCAGTAGGCATCGGTCAGGGAGTGGAGACTCGGCGACAGGTTTTCCGGAAGAGTGTGCGACAGCATCTGCCAAATGGGCATTGGGTGCTAAGCAAAAGCCATCGGCCGCAGCCCCGCGACGTCAGGAGCAGTGCTGTTTACGCGAGGCCGCGCTTCCCTGGGAAATGGGGGGGCAGGAACCGCCCCCCAGAAACTTAATCCAGAGAAGCATGCAGCGCTGTAGGGTCAATTTAAACAATTCCAAAAAATAAGTCTGCTGAGGCTGCATGAAGAGTGTAG
The DNA here is from genome assembly GCF_000147115.1 of Myotis lucifugus. Lineage (NCBI taxonomy): Eukaryota > Metazoa > Chordata > Mammalia > Chiroptera > Vespertilionidae > Myotis > Myotis lucifugus. The sequence goes on along the minus strand of NW_005871850.1, from coordinate 112,633 downwards.
GATGCTCGCCAATCTCCGGCCTTCAGCTCGGGAAGCAGCGGGTGCTCCTCGGCTGGAGGACCGGCTGGGTTCCCTTGGCCCCAAGGCTCTCAGCGTCTTCAGTGTGTGGACGCTTGGCCTTTGCAGCCTCCGTAGCCCCACCTCCCAGCTCACACCTTCCTCCTGCCCCTCAGGTGAGAGAGCGCGTGACCCTGGGCTGTGGCCTCCTTTTAAAAACTTCCTTTTTATTTTGGAATCGTTTTAAATGGACAGAAAAGCTTCAAAGATAGCAGAGTCCCCACAGCCCTCCCCAAGCCTGTCTCCCAGCGCCCTGGGTTCAGTCCCGGCTTTGTCAGCTCCTAATTGTGCAGCATCAGGAGGTGACAGAGCCTGTCTGAGTCAGGTCAGACGCTGGGCACCGTGAATGCCCGAGGAGGGAGGGAGGCGTGGCTCCCGAGTCTGGAGACTAGCGGCCCGCCCGGCCCGTGGTGCGGCCTCCTCCTCACCTCACTGCGCAGGCCTCCCGAGGAGACCTGCCGTCCTCTTGTTACTTGAACGTCCTCCACTGCACGAGCAGGCGCAGGCCAGCTCACCCCATGCTGTGTACCCTCCAGGGAGAGGCCCTCGGGGGCCGACCACTGCTCTGTCCTGTCTTTACGTGGGGCTGCCTCCCCCGGACAGGTCTTCATCTTCCCCTTTGTTCTGTGTTCTTTCATTTTCTGTTCTGTCCTCTTGAAGAGATACAGATATTTTATAAAGAACCACGAAACTCATTAATGAAATATCCCTAAGGGTTGGCTTGTGGCCGGAGTGTCATTACATATCTGGTAAGGAGAGAGGAAGTTAACCACATCACCGTTTCATCTGGAGAGGCCTCCATAGCAGGCGCCGAGCCTGAGAGCAGTCTACAGTCTGCAGCCCCTGGTTAGAACGAGGCGCTGAAACAGGTTAGGATCTGAGGCTCCAGCCCCGCCGGCGTGGCTCAGTGGTTGAGCATCAACCTGTGAACCGGAAGGTCACGGTTTGATTCCCAGTCAGGGCACGTGCCTGGGTTGCAGGCTCGATCCCCAGTGGGGGGCGTGCAGGAGGCAGGCAGCCGATCAGTGATTCTTTGATGTTTCTCTCTCTCTGTCTCCCTTCCTCTCTGAAATCAATAAAAATATATATTATCTGCCCTTTAATAAATATATATATTTTTAAAAATCTTAAAAAAGAAGAAAAGAATCTCTAGGTGAGCCCTGGAGGCAGGACTGGGCTTCGCTTCCCGTTTGCAAAACGAGCAGACAGCAGCTTCCACACGTGGGAACCAGCGTAGTCTCGGCACCAGGCTGCGTGCAAATTCTCGGTCATTCTCGGAGCAGCCCTGAAAGGCGAGGGCTATGAGGCTCATGTACAGCTCTGGTTTGTCTGTAGTTGCACAGCGTGGAAGTGGCTTGGCCGCCTGACCTCAGCGCCCTCGCTCTGCCTCCCGGCCCAGCCTCGGGCTGCTCCGTTGGACACTCTAGCGGGGCACAACCATCAAAGAAGCATGTTTTCTGAAAGCACAGATTCCTTCGGCAGAGGAAGCTTGATGGGGGAGTGTCATTTCCTCCCTCCCCAAGTCAACTTCTCAAACTTCTCTGAAAACAAACAGCCCTGCCCTAGATGTTTTAAGCTCAACTTTGCAGATTTGTATCCAAGCTTCGCCATCACCTGACTCAGGTAGACTGCAATGCTCCAGTACGAAGCTGTTCCCAATCAGGAAGGTAGGTCAGGCTTGTTGGTTAAATTGCTGTTCGCGGTTTTTAAGCTGAGATCTGCAAGAATCTAGGCCTGCGCTCAAAGTGTGTAATTTAAATTTATTCCTGTAGGTGAGCAGCCATGATCCCCACCGTATAGTCACCTTGGAACACACTTGGGTTTTAGATCGTGGGGCCGGGGATTTCAATACCGTTTACTTAGACCCTCCCTCCCAGCCGCGCGGGAAGGGGGCTGTGTGTGGCAGGGGTCTGAGGCCTGTCCATCGGCGGAGATTCTGTCTCGCCTCGGCTGGACTTAACAGCCATTCCTGGAAGTGGGGCAGATGCCTCAGTAGTCGTGGCTGCTAGTGGTTATTGTTCGTGGACGTGGTTAAGGACAGTTGCTGTGTGACAGGCATCGCAGGGACATCCTGCACGTTGTTTCCGGTTCTCAAAGTGAATGAAGTCGGCGTAGGTTTGCAGGTGTCCAAGCTGAGTCTGCAGCCACCCAGGCCGGGCGAGTTTACAAAGGAGCATGGGCTGTTAGAAAGGGCGGGGGGTGGCGGGGCCCAGGCCTGCTCTCCCTTGGAGGTTCCCTCAGAGCCTCGCTTCCAAGCACTGGCAGGTGGCAGATGCAAAAGGATGGAGTTTCCTCTCCCCCAGGCCAGCCTCTCACCCACTTCACCTCGCCTAGAAACCCTCTTTAGAAACGTTCTAGGTCAGTGGTCGGCAAACTGATTGGTCAACAGAGCCAAATATCAACAGTACAACGATTGAAATTTCTTTTGAGAGCCAAATTTTTTAAACTTAAACTATATAGGTAGGTACATTGTTATTAACTTAATTAGGGTACTCCTAAGGCTTAGGAAGAGCCACCCTCAAGGGGCCAAAGAGCCGCATGTGGCTCCCGAGCCGCAGTTTGCCGACCACGGTTCTAGGTGACATTCATCCTTCACCCAGTTAGTTATCAGTATCACTCCCGTCCCCGGAGACGCAGCTGTGTGCTTCATGCTTGTTCTCGCTGTGACATTTCTGTTGACATTAATTTGCATCCACATCCCCGGGACCTGATCGTGGGCTTCATTTTGTTTGAAGACAAGGAGCTCCCACTTAGAAGGTGTGTTGGGTGCCCCGGGCCATTGTGAGGGCAGAGGCAGCGACAGCGAGAGCTCGTGCTCGATGGGCCCAGCGCCCGCGTGTCTGTGTGGTGCTGTGGTGGGGGGTGGGCTCCAGACCTAGACAGGCCTGGGCGGCAGTGACCGTGGCCGGGAGGTGTGTCGAATGGAGGCAGTGCCGGCTCCGGGGAGGAAGGGTGTGGACAGCACCTCAGCTTGTTCAGCTGGTCCAGGGGTCGTACGTGGAAAGGTCGTTCTCTCACTGGGCAGGAGGCTGCACACGCCCTGGAAGAGGAAGCGCTGGGTGAGTGCTCGTGGTGGCCGAGCTCTCTGTGCAGGCGTCCAGCGCCAGTGCACCTTCCCCGGCCACCCCCCTTGCTGCACCCATCACCATGTGGCCGAGGTGCTGGTTCGCATTGGAGACACGCAGCAGGCCTCTCTGAGCCCCTGGTTCTGCGCCTGCCGCCCTCTGTTTCTACTGAGGCCATTCATTCGCTGCTTCATTCATTCATTCATTGGTTCACTCAGCACCCAGGAGGCAGGCTTGGATGTGATTGTCCTTCTTGGTAAATGGCTGTAATAACACCGAGGAGACCAGACATGCTCCCTGTCAGTGTCTGGTGGCCTCTTCCGTTTATTGACGGCTGCTGGCTGGGCTCTGGGCCAGGGTCTGGGCATCGGGGAGCCAGTCCCTCTCCTTAAGGGGTCCAGCCCGAATTAGAATCTGCGGTGATTTGACTGTGAAAGCCATGGAGAGCTGGTGTGCAGGTGGGAGGCTGTGTCTGCTGAGGGTCCTGGCTGTGGGGGTGTCACAGCTCCGCCTGCGCCTGGCCACCAGCCGCCAGCTGCCTTCCTTCCCTGCAGCGCTCCGCTTCCTGCAGGGAGCAGGCAGGTCTGCTGAGCCAAAAGTGGACCATGTCCCCCACCGCCCTTTAAAAATTTAGTTTTAAATTTTGTGGTAAAATATACATAACATAAAACACACCCTCCTCATCACTTTTCAGGGCAGTCCAGTGGCATTAAGTGCATTCACATCGTGGTGTAGCACCACCACTACAAACTCCCTCCCCACAAGTTCATTATGTAGTGGTGGTGGCCAGGCTCCATGGAGTTTACTGATTATTTCTTCATCCATCCATGAAATATTTATTGAACACCTGCTGTGTATTAGGCATTGGACTTAGTCCTGGGAGAACAGATCAGATAAGACAGGTACTGTGTCTACGGAATGAGACTCTACTAAGGAAATAAAAAACCAGTCTTGGCTCAGGTGGGAGTGCATGGAACAGCCTTCCACAGAGAGGGAATAGCATGTGAAAAGGCACAGAGGACTGAAGCAACAGGGAAGTTGGCGGGAAATGATGAGGAGCCTAGAGATTGAGTGCCAGCACACGGAGAGGAAGGGTGAGGTTGGAAAGCAGGGTAGCAGGTTGGGGCTGTCCCTATACCTTCTTTTGGGTTTTCCCTGTAACAGCACATCATTCTCAATTCCCCTTGGATTCTGTAGGGACAGTGCCTTACAGTTCACACTCACAGAGCGGTAGGCCATAAGCTTGAGGCAGGGAGACTGCCCTACAGTGGGGCTGGGGTCCCAGCGGAAGTCTGGTAAGGGCTGGGGGCACCATTGTCCTGAGAAGAAAGATAGAGTTCCGGCCCAGAGCTCCGGGACTGGGCCTGGGGAGGCGGCCGTGCCAGGAATAAGGCTTTCTCCTTAGTGTCCTGTGTGGCGTGGCTGCTCACACTTCCCTGGCGGCTGGCTCTGGCTGGGCTCACCTGCACGCCCCTTCCTGCTCTCTGCCCTCTGGTCCAGCCTTGCTCAGGGTGAGATCTCTGATGTCGCTGAACGAGCAGTTCTATCTGCAGCAGCAGAACCAGCAGGGAATCTTTTTTTTTTTTTAATATTTTTTATTTTTCGCTAAAAGTATTACAAAGGGTATTACATAAGTGACCTTTTTTCCCCCCCACCCTTGACAAGCCCCTGCCCTCCCTTACCCCCCAGTGTCTTATGTCCATTAGTTATGGTTATATGGATGCATACAAGTCCTTCGGTTGATCTCTTACTCCCCTCCCTCCTGTCCCCCAACCCTCCTTGGCCTTCCCACTGCAGTCCGACAATCGGTTTGAGGCAGCTCTGCCACTGTATTTATTATTGTTCAAAAGTTTGTAATGGTCTTAATTATCCATGAAAGAGTGAGATCATGTGGTATTTTTCCTTCATTGACTGGCTTGTTTCACTTAGCATAATGCTCTCCAGTTCCATCCATGCTGTTGCAAATGGTAAGAGTTCCTTCTTTTTAACAGCAGCATAGTATTCCATCGTGTAGATGTACCACAGTTTTCTAATCCATTCATCTACTGATGGGCACTTAGGCTGTTTCCAGATCTTAGCTATGGTGAATTGTGCTCCAGCAGGGAATCTTCACGGTGATGTGCTGGGTGTCCTCATGGGCTCAATCTCTGAGCCCAGCCTGCATCTGGGAGAGGTGTAGGTTTACTCGAATGGGCAGGGAGAGATCAGGTTGGCAAGGTGCCCGCACACAGAAAGCACCCTGTGAATGCCCGCATCTTCTCTTCTAGGACAGGGAAGGGGTGTGCCTCAGACGTGGTGCCCCTGGGGGTCTAGGGACCTCCAAGTGCGTCCCTTATCTGCTGAGACCTTTGAGCCGGCCACCGACTCCTCTGAGCCTCAGCCTCCTCGCCTGTACGGCAGGGAGAATAAAAGCCCACGAGACTAACTCCATCATGGACGCACTGGACGCACGGCAGGGCACACAGCGAGCACCAGTGTTTGCAGCAACGGCGCTGTTCTCCTCTTGCTTCTAAACTCAGGATAGTCTGGTTCCCCGCTGTCTGCTCCTCTTCACTGGCTATGAAATAGGGCAGCAGCCGAAACAGAGGCCAAGAAACTCACTCGGGAGCCTATTTTCTGGGCTTGAGCAGGCAGCAGCCGTCGGTGCAGTTCCCCGCCCTCACCGCACGGGGCCGCCCTTCCTCAGGGAGACGGAGCTGGAAACAGTGCCGAGCATCTGGTTTATTTGTTAGCGCCTCTGTTGCATGGAACGCATGGTTTCCTTTGGATTTGCAGAGTGAGAGACCTGGTTTCCTTCCTCCCCTCAGCCGGGTGGTTTGGGTGAGATTCAGGATAAACTCCGCATTACCTGTGAAACGCTGTTTATTAAAAGTGCAGACTCCCTTTCCCTTCCTCACGTGCGTCCCCTGCGGACATGAGCCGGAGGCAGGAGGCACACCTTTGCCGGGAGGACAACGCCCATGTCCAAGGAGTTGGAAACAGTGGGATGGTGGGTGTGGGTTTTGGACAGTCATTCACCAAAGAGTCACTGGGGGTCTACTGTGCGCACGGCACCTTCAGCAGGGTCTGCGTCCAGCGGAGGTGGCCGTGAGTGCGGGATGAGGTAGGCTTGTGAATCCAAGGTGGGCCAAGTGGAATTGTAGGTCCTGAGTGTATGGGAAAGAGGGCAGAGGAGAGCAGGGCGGGAGGCTGGCAGCTGCGTGAAGTAAGGGGCCGGGCCTCCCTCCCAGCCTGGCTCCCCAGCCGTCCTCTGTCACCCGCTGGGCCAGGAGCTGGCTGAGGGCAGGACTCTGCTTGTTCGCTGCCGCCTCTTTAGCACCTGGAACTTCAGCCCGGGCCATAGCAGGTGCTCTTTCAATATTCCTCCAACTAAGCAAAGAAGGGAGTCTGGGGGAGGGCCTCCCGTCCCCAGGGCCAGTTCGTTAAGCTGTGAGATCACATTGGGTCCGTCCTTGCCAACACATTTCGGGGAGAGATGACGAGATCGGCCACCGCGCTGCCTGGCATGTAGGAACATAATGGCTGCTAATTCCATTTTCCTACGGATGACAGCTTGCTCACATTTTGACAGGGTACATCCATTAGTCTTATGTAAAAAGAACGTGCCCCTTATTTAAAGAAAAATTACTGAATTTCGTGAAAAAGGAAATTTATGACCCAATGCAGAAATTGCGCCTGGAAGTTCCACTTGTTGGAGAGAATTGCATTTTTCTTTGACCTGGACCCTTAGCTGCAAATGGGAGGGAAGCCCTTGATTTGGGCTTTGGCTGTCGAGTGGGGTCTTGTCTGCTGGACCCTTCCCAGAGCCATGTGCTCAGTAGTCGTCCTTGACGGTGGGTCCTTCCCTGCCCCTTCCTACCTCCTCCTTCCCTCCCCCCAGGAGACAGGGAAGGCTTCCCAATGGAAAAGGCATGCTTTTCTGATTTTTGCTGCTGCATAATGGTTTTAGGGACATTTTATTTGGACCTGCTTTTTTTGAGTCTCTCTCTTCCTTACATTGAAATTTATTTATTTATTTATTTTTAATTTTTATTATTTTTAATTCTTTATCGTTTCAAGTATTTTGCATATAGTATTACATATGTCCCCCCCCCCCATTGACCTCTCCCCAGCCATCCCCACCCCTACATTGAAATTTTTGTCATTCTCTCTGCTTTCCACGTTCAGGGGGTCCAGGGTGGCGGGGGTGCCAGGAGCAAGAGTGGGGAGATTTGAAAGGCCTCTGGTGTTGGGGGTTGTGCACGGCTGGTGGGGTTAGAGGATGGGGTGGCAGCAGGATTGATGGATGGGCGGTGGCAGGGCTGGGGAGCCCCTGGAGAATCCCTGTGCTACGGGAAGAAGTTTGGACGTTATCCTGGAGGGTCCTCGCAGCTACTGAGCGGCTTTTAGCCATTGAGGGTCATAATCAAATTGGCGCTTTGGAAAAACCACTGAGCCAGTAACGCGGAGGGTGGGTCTGACGAGTCGTGCGTGCGTGCGTTCATTCACCGGTGCCGTGCGCTGTGCTCCACGCTCAGCACCGCGCCCTACGCTGGTGAGGCAGAGGCCATGGCAGAGACAGTGCAGTAACGAGCTGATGGTTACTGCGGGACAGGGACCCATAACACAAGGTGTAATGCAAGGTGGTCATTGTAAGGGCGCACAGAGATGGCAGCAGGCGCCAGGATGCCCACCTGGACTGCTCCAGAAGGTTTCTAGGAGGAAAGACAGAGTTTGGAAAGAATTGTAGGGGAGATGGGTGCTCATCCAAAGGGCAGACTCGGAGATAGACACGCACACAGGGAGGATGCCAGGATGGGAGGACGCCATGGTGGGAAGATGCCAGGGAACGTGAAGATGGCCATCTCCAAGCCAAGGAGAGGCCTTGGAGGGAACCAACCCCGCGGCACCAGGGTCTCAGACTCCTGGCCCAGCGCTGTGAGGCAGGACTTTTCTGTTGGTTCAGGCCCGGTGGTGGTTCTTCACTGCGGAGCCCTAGCCGACTGCTGCAGGGAGGAGGGGAGGCTGTTCAATAGGAGGCTCTCAACGGGTCAGCTCCAGCTGCGGATGGAAACCAGACCTCCGTGTCCTGAGATCACAGCGCCCTCTGCACAGGGCGGCTTTGTTGCTAGTGTGGCCTGAGGTCACAGCCCTGCTGAGTCATGCCCCGGCCCCTCCCGAGCAGGAGTCAGGGTGTCAGGACCCCCCTCCCTCTTTATCCTTCATCTGCTGTCAATCTCAGCCTCCTCTAATCTGTCCTGTGCGGTTGATTTTTTGCAACCTGAGTGTGGGAGTGAGCTGAGTCCTTGATAAATGTCATCTTCCTGGTTTGATTCCATATATCAGCCAGAAGTCGCTTACAATTTCAGCTCTCTGTCTTTCAGGTTAGCTTTCCCTGGAGACCTGTGGTGTCCACAGAACTGAAATAAACTTGCCTATTTTGTCTTTATTTAAGTCACTGATGGGGAAAAAAAAAACCCACCTGTAGGAGACAATGCCAAAGGGCAGCCCTCAGGGCAGAGCCCTGCCACACCCCTGGGATCGGGGTGAAAAT